>NC_142953.1:648958-688958 GCF_046866305.1 Octopus bimaculoides | reverse complement strand
CCCCTCCCACCCTCTCCCTCTGCCTCTGCCAAATTTGTCAAAGGATGTTGTGATATGTGGTGGAGTGGAGTTAAAGGACTGGTGAAGGCTGTTGCGCACAGTGGCGCAACATGGGGTTGAATCTAGAGGCAACTTCTGACAGCAGATGCTGCGGGTTTAAAAAAATATCAACTATTGTGTGTGTGCGTGTGTGTGTATATTGTTGATATAGATATGTGTATATACAGATTGATATAAATATGTGTGTGTGTGTGTGTGTGTGTGTGGTGTCATAGATAAAGTTGTATTTGATTTGACTTTTTAAAATCAGAATTAACAATGGTGAGGTTAAATGTGGAGATCAGGTAAAACTTTTGTGGGTTAGTTTACATTATTGTTTGGGGTGAGTAAGTAAGGGGACAACTGTGAACATTTCTGTTTATTTGACATTAGCAGCTGAACTCTAATATACATATATTTATAAATGTGTATATATATATCATCATCATCATCATCATCATTTAGCACCTACTTTCCATGCTGGCAATGGCTTTGATGGTTTGACTGAACCAGGTAAGGCTGGGGAGCTGCATCAGGTTCCAGTCTGATTTGGCAGGGTTTCTATGGCTGGATGCCCTTCCCGACGCCAACCACTCTGAGAGTGTAGGGGATGCTTTTTACATGTCACTGGCACAGGTGCCAGTTACATGACACCAGGATCGTTCACAACTATGATTTCCCTTGCCGTGACATGTATAGGAAGGGGACCCAGCCATAGAAACCACGCCACAACAATCAGTGTCTGGACAGCCCCCAGCTAACTGGCTTCATGTCAAATGACCAACCCATGCCAGCCTGGAAAGCAGATGTTAAACGATGATGATGATGATGATGATGATCATATAATATTGATGTTCTTGCCATGTATGTTGGTGAGCTACTCAACTTGAATTCTCTGCCTGCCTACCTGTCTGTTTATTCAAAATCACCTGAAAATAACAGATTTCAGTCACGATGTAAGCTAAGTATTCATCAACGAAGGGCTGCTGAAACAGCTGTTGTGAATTTTAAATTCCATTTGTGTTCTTCTATATACATACATGTCTGTGTGTGTGTGTGTGTGTATCTGTTTTATTCCACTGAATCCCATATTAACCCTTTTTTTCTCAACCCGCATTCCATCCCAGGCCACCACCACCACCACCACCAACACGACATCCATACTTTAACCCTAACATCCAGATGTTTAAACTAAACAGCTGCACAGAACCCATAATACTTCCCTTTTCACCAACCCAAGTTGGCCCCTCACTATGTCTACAAGCAATTCTCTTCTAAATTACATACATACATATATGTACATATATAAAATCACCTTTTATTCATTGATAAATGTTTTAATAACATATATTTCTGCCACATCTATATTTAAATAAATATAAAAAAAAAAGAAGAGAAAAATTCACAGTTTCCAAACTGACTGGTTCAATTAGATCCACACCCTACATTCAGCTCTTGTCTTCTTGCCAACATCTATCTTTGCTGCAAACAGAATGTGCCATCTTTAATCTGACAAATTCCCTCTTCTTTCCTGATCCATCTTCCCTCTGTTTGCTGATTTTTCTTCCACAGTTCAAACGAAGACATCCATCTTAGCGAGTTCATTTATCAAATCCGCGTCTTTCTCTTACTAATGAACTTATTCTCATGCAACACATAGCTATAGTTTTCTTACAACAACAACAAAAACAAAAACAACAGCAGCAGCAGCAGCAGCAGTGAAACCGTTGGCTGGACCACATTAACGGTGGTCTATTCTGGTTTGGCACCATTTCAGTGTTGCTGTAAAACATTATCATCAATCTTCTCAGACAACATAATGAGGGAGCCTCTACTAAGTTGTTTTATTTGCTAGAAATAACAGCTAAGTCCTTGTTGAGTCATACACTATCATCGTAAACATGGAAACAACACATTTGATAAGAGATGGGGTTGTCGTGGCTCGAGTTCCTCTGATTGTAGGTCTGCTCTGTTTGGGGGCTGAATAACAACAAAAACGTTTACACATGTATGTCATGTCTGTATGTGTATAGACACCTGTGTATACATACAGGCAAAAAGCATGGTCAACACAAGATGCAGTTTATAGCGTTTGTTTCTGATATACATTTCACCATTGTTGTTATTCTCATTCTCTGCAGGGGGTGTTCTAAGCACACACACACACACACACACATGTAGAGAGAGGAAGAGAGAGACATACACACACACACACACACACACACACACATGTAGAGAGAGGAAGAGAGAGACACACACACACACACACACACACATGTAGAGAGAGGAAGAGAGAGACACACACACACACACACACACACACACATGTAGAGAGAGGAAGAGAGAGAGACACACACACACACACACACACATACACACACACACACACATCATTCCGTTTACTTTCCCCTTGGCATGCTGGCAAGTATCCAATGGGTCGATTTCGTTTAATTAGAGTTAATTACTCTCTTGGTTGGATCAGATGATTTACACCTCGTTTGTACATTTAAGCTTTGGCTGGGTTTCTGTGTTTAGGTACCCTTCCTATCATCAACCCCTTTACAAGCTGTGTTGAATGTTTTTATTTTATCATGGCACCAACATTAGAGAGGTGTTCATGTCCTCAACAAGACCATGGGATCCTCTTTTACTTCACATCGTCTTTTCTTATTTTCCAACCACTTCTCTTTTTATTACTCTTTTATTGATCCCAGCCAGTTGACTTTGACTAGGCACCATTAGGTAAAGAGGTAAGAACCCTTTCAGTCATGAAGGACCATGGGGTTGCACCTAAAAAGTTCTCCTTAGAGGCGCAAGTCTGGGCAAGGTTATTTATGGAAGACCATCAGTCACCCATGCATAACATCCTCCCCTCTCCATGCCACCAATGTTACTCAAGGGAAAGGCAAAGGTGATGATACAGCTTGGCACCAGTGACATCACAACTCATTTCTACAGCTGAATGAACTGGAGCAACATAAAATAAAGTGTCTTGCTCAAGAACACAACACACAGCCTGGTCCAGGAATCGAACTCATTACCCCATGATCGTGAGCCTGATGCTCTAACCACTGAGCCATGTGCCTTCTTATTTATTACAAATAGAGACAATTTTATTAGAGTAAGGCCATTTGATTGGCTCCAGTTCAGCAGAGATGTTTTATAGCTGATGGCAATAATTTAGTTCACTGTGAACATATATCTTTCACAGGATTAGTGCGGCTTTTTTGATATCTTGTAAATGTTCTCAGAATCCATTCATCTTTATGATGTTACCTTATTAGTTTTACTGACAGAATCTCACTGTGGGACTGGAAGATCTCCTGGTCCTACACATTCAGGTTGCAAAATGTCAGAATGTCATTAGCTGAATACTTGACATTTCATGGCTTTGAACTGTGGTTTGCGGTCAGTTTCTAGCTTGTTAATATCATTAGCACTCTTGATTATTTTCTTTGTTAATTCAAAGTTAATGAGAATTGGTGTAATAACTGGTGTATGTCTGTAAGAGCTGCTATAAACAGTATTGGCCTAAGGACAGCTCCCTGAAGTACTCCACTCTCAACTGTTGACTCGCTTCAAAGGGATCATCAATGGCTGCATCATGGCTTTTGTCTTTTACGTTGCTCCCAGCTATTTTCATGCTTTTCCAGTAATATGCAGGTGTAGCTGTGGGGTAAGAAGCTTGCTTACAAACCACATGGTTCTGGGTTCAGTCCCACTGTGCGGCATCTTGGATAAGTGTCCAAACCCCTTTTTACCCTTCCGCCCCTGCCATCACTATTGACAATTCTGATATTTCACTGGCAGTAACAGTCAGGAGTGTTTACATGCTACCTATGCACCTCCGCATTGTCGGCGTATTTTGTGCATTATTTGCAAAACGGAGAGGAAGAGTTTTGTTGACTCTGACTGTGTGCAGAATCGTTTGTTTGGGAAACGGCATGGGGCTGAGGTCAAGCAAATATTTTGGTTACTTTTTGGTCACACTGGAACCTTTTATTCTTCATTTCATGAGAATTGTTTTGTTTTGCTTCTGGGAATCATATACATAAGTGGTGTGTGTTCATGCACGTGCTTGTGTGTGTGTGTGTGTGTGTGTGTGTGTGTGTGCTTGTGCGTGTGTGTGTGTGTGTGTGTGTGTGTGTGTGTGTGTGTACGTACATACACACTCAAAATAGAATAATAATATATCTGATAACACCATATTTTCTTACATATATCAATTATATTTAGTGACATGTGTATATATATATATATATATATATATATATATATATATATATATATATATATATATATACACATGTCTGTATATACATATATATACATATAGATAGATAGATAGATAGATACATCCATACATACATACATATATATATATATATATACATGCTTATGTATATATACACATGCATACACATATATACATGCATATACATATATTTATATATGTGCATATATATAAATGCATATACATACATGTATATGCATTTATACATACATGTATATATATATATATATGTATGTATGTATATGAATGCATTGCTGTGTGTAGCTTGTGTCGTTTTAATTTGAATCTAAAATCCAGAAAAAGCTAGCAGAATTTATTTGTATGTCTTGTCAGAAATGTATTCACAAGCCAAACGCAAACAATGTGTTAGCAAGGTAATCTTTGCTTGGCCATCATTGCAATGCTGTTTTGACAAGATTGAAATATATCTTCTGGGAGATGCTTATCTTTCTTGAAATCTTGTCTTGAATTATCAAAATATAAAACATGAATCACTTTTAAGTTTTCTTACGCATTCTCCGATGAAGAATTTAATATCTTTAGGAAACAAGATAGACGTAATATTTGGGAAGAATGATAAAAAGGAAGAAGAGAAAGAAATTCTAAAATGTGATGTGTATCTTTCGGTGTACACTTCAGTGAGCACCGCTATTAATTGTTAGAAATAATAAACACATGTTAAAATTGGAGAGAATGTATATATTATTCTCTCTTATCGTTAGATATGTAGGAGATATCACAGTTGTGTGTTGTGTGTGTGTGTGTGTGTAAGTGAGAAGGAGAGGTGAGGGTTGGGGGTGGACGAAGGAAATATACTGAAGACTAGTATTCTATGTTCTTTACCTAACTTTGGTAAAAATGTAGTTTTAAGAAAATATACATCATAAAAGTAACATTATTCACTCTAGTGCTGTGAGAAAGCATTGTGTTGTTCACCCTTATCGTTTTGGGTTTGTATGTTTTTCAAGCTAGTCTCTGTTGGAATGGGGTTCACAGCCTCTTGACACTTGCTTTTGCCCTTTGTCCTGTTGTCTATACATTTGTCCACTGTTTGTTTGCTCACTTGTTCCATATTTGTTTTTTCTATGCTGGTAAAGGTTAGGGCTAAGGGGAAAGACTCCCTTCGGTCATGGGGTTGCACCTAGAAAGTTCCCTTCCGAGGCACAAGTCTGGTCAAGGTTTTGTTTATGGAAGACCAGCAGTTTTCCCAAGCATACCAACCTCCTCTCTCTATGTCACTGATGTTGTCCAAGGGAATGAAGGCAAAGGGGCCGATATAGCTTGGCACCTGTGATGTCACAACTCATTTCCACAGCTAAGTGAACTGTAGCAACACACATACACACACATACATACACATACATACATACACACACATACATACACACATACACACACATACACACATACACACATACACACATACATATATACACACATACATGCATTAACACTATAAACTATAAACAGAATGGCTTTTTTATCACAGTTGTAAAATTAAAACCATTTCCATTCCGCTCTCTGTCTTTTGGGAAAGCAATAAAACATTTGCGGTGAACATCCTGAGATCCTTGAATAATAACAAAGTCACCCACCATTCTGTTCCATATTTCTATAATACCACATTTTGGGTTGTTTCTTATTCTTCTTATTATCCTGTTATCTCTTTTCTGCTTAACTTCTGTAAATCCTTTGAAACAAGACAGAAAATGAAGATAAATGCTTTGCAAGACGTTGATATCACCAGATTTTGGTTTCTCTTTCTTTTCTCTTTCGCTCTCCTTTTTGTCATATTTTGTCTTTTATTTTTGTCATTGTCATTATTTATTTTCAGGAAAATAAATAAATAAATAAAAGCCCTTCTTTCTAAAGAAATTTACGTGGCAGTTCATTGTGGAGCAATAATAGTTGGTTGGAGAATTAAATGTGTTTGTTTGTAATTGTGGTTTTAATTCTGTTGTATCGAGTGAGAGAGAGAGAGAGAGAGAGAGAGAGAGAGAGAGAGAGAGAGAGAGAGAGAGAGAGAGGGACAAGTGTCTTGAGACTTCCACACAAACGAAATACATCGGAAAAATTCTGTAATTGAATGAAGGTATGTGTGCTCGTGTGGTAAGCTCTCAGAGCACCTTCTATAAGAGGTGCCCATATATATTTATATAATACACACACACACACACACACACACACACACACACACACACACACACACACACAATGAGCATATATGTCAAGTATGTAGTAAGTGTGTGTGTTTTGTATGTAAATAAATATATGAGATGGGGTTGAAAAGTTCTTGGCTTTGGGTAAAAGAAAATACAGGATGAGGATCTGTTAATTATGATTTCATTAAACATATTCCCCTCTCAGATTCACACACTTACTGCAGCAGTCCTTCAGTTTTTCTAAGCCCTGTGAAAGAACTTGGAAGGTTGGGCCTTCAACCAGGCCTTTCATGATACTTTTAAAGCCAGGAACTTTTCAGCACCCTTTCATATACAATAAAGATGTATACATATGTGTATATATTGCATTGCATCTAAATGAGAAGAACCATTTATGTAATATAATTGTGGTGAAAGCAGCAATTCATTAACTGGGCTGAAACAAATCGATTTTATACAGCAGCTCATTAATGAGCAGTGGTTAAACTCATTATTGACCTGACTCCCATCACACACACACACACACACACGCACACACACACACACACACACACATACACATGCATGTATGTGTGTGGTGAAGGATATATGTTTGTTACCACTTTAATGTTGTTTCATGTTAGATAAGTATGGGGGGGGGGGGCCATCATGTTGTGTGCGTTTTCGTGTGTTGACATTGGTGTTTTGCTTTCCATTTACTTTCGAAGGATTCTTCAAGTCTGCTGCATGATTACCTTCCACAACAGAGCACATATTCCGTCTCAGCTGTAGACAACTATGTCTGCTTTGTTGTCTTTCAATGGAACTGATGTTTTCATACAGGCATTCTTGTAATATTTCTTCACTTCGCATGTGTGTGTGTGTCATCATCATCATCATCATCGTTTAACGTCCGCTTTCCATGCTAGCATGGGTTGGACGATTTGACTGAGGACTGGTGAAACCGGATGGCAACACCAGGCTCCAGTCTGATTTGGCAGAGTTTCTACAGCTGGATGCCCTTCCTAACGCCAACCACTCAGAGAGTGTAGTGGGTGCTTTTACGTGTCACCCGCACGAAAACGGCCACGCTCGAAATGGTGTCTTTTATGTGCCACCCGCACAAGCCAGTCCAGGGGCACTGGCAACGATCTCGCTCGAAAATCCTACAGGAGCCAGTCAGGCGGTACTGGCAACGGCCACGCTCAAAATGGTGCATCTCATGTGCCACCCGCACAAGAACCAGTCCAGGGGCACTGGCAACGATCTTACTTGGCTTGCCGGGTCTTCTCACGCACAGCCCATTTCCAAAGGTCTCGGTCCGTAGTCATCGCCTCGGTGAGGCCCAATGTACGAAGGTCTTGCCTCACCACCTCAGCCCAGGTCTTCCTGGGCCTACCTCTTCCACGGGTTCCCTCAACTGTTAGGGTGTGGCACTTTTTCACGCAGCTATCCTCCTCCATTCTCACCACATGTCCATACCAGCGCAATCGTCTCTCTTGCACGCCACAACTGATGCTTCTAATGTTCAGCTTTTCTCTCAAGATACTTACACTCTGACGGGTATTCACATTGACATTACACATCCAACGGAGCATACTGGCTTCATTCCTTGCGAGCTTACGTATGTCCTCAGCAGTTACAGCCCATGTTTCACTGCCATGTAGCATGGTTGTTCGTACGCATGCGTCATACAGTCTGCCTTTTACTCTGAGTGAGAGTCCCTTTGTCGCCAGCAGGGGTAAGAGCTCTCTAAACTTTGCCCAGGCTATTCTTATTCTAGCAGCTACACTTTCAGCGCACCCACCCCCACTACTAACTTGGTCGCCCAGATAGCGGAAGCTATCGACTACCTCTAGTTTTTCACCCTGGAATGAGATAGAAGTTGTTTCCTGTTTGTTTGCAGTCTTTATTGCACCTGAACATCTGCCACAAACAAAAACTAACTTGCTAGTTAACCTGCCTTTGATGTTGCTGCACCTCTTATGTGTCCATAGCTTGCACCGGGTACATCTTATAGAGTTACTACCTACTCCTTTTCTACATACTGAGCAGGGCCATCTACCTGAAGGGGTTTGTGTTTTATCTACCTTCCTACTTATTAGGATTTTGGTTTTAGCTAGGTTGACTCTAAGGCCCTTCAATTCTAGACCTTGCTTCCACACCTGAAACTTCTCCTCTAGTTCTGATAGTGACTCCGCAATTAGGGCAAGGTCATCAGCATAGAGGAGCTCCCAGGGGCAACCTGTCTTGAACTCCTCTGTGATTGCCTGGAGGACTATGGTAAATAATAGGGGGCTGAGGACGGAACCTTGGTGGACCCCTACCTCTACCCGGAATTCATTGCTGTACTCATTTCCAACCCTCACCTTACTGGCCGCATCTCTGTACATGGCTCGCACAGCTCTCACTAGCCATTCTTCTATCCCAAGTTTCCTCATTGACCACCAGATAAGGGATCGGGGGACCCTGTGTATATATATATATATATATATATATTGTACATTGCTGTTTTGGTGGCCCAGTAGGCATGAGTGTTGAGAAGTAATAATACAACACATAGGTGGTGGTTTCAAATCTCTTCCATAAATTACAAGAGATCTAGTTAAAAATTTTAAGGTGCAGGCATGGCTGTGTAGTAAGTAGCTTGCTTACCAACCACATAGTTCTGGGTTCAGTCCCATTGCATGGCACCTTGGCCAAGTATCTGTGCCTTCTACTATAGCCTCGGGCCGACCAAAAACTTGTGAGTGGATTTGGTGGACAGAAACTGATGAAAGAAGCCCGTCATATATATATATATATATAGTGCACCCCACCACTACCATTGCCCCAACAACAACAGCAAACAGCAAGTTTTATATTATGTAAGCATCACTACTGCTTCACCTCAGCTTAACCATCACTGGTACCATCATACCACTAGCATCAATAACTTTTGCATTGTGGACACCAACACCACCACCATTACTATTGCTGCTACTACTGCCACCATCACCACCACTGTCACCACCACCACTCCCACCATCGCTTCACCACCATCACTATAACAACCACCACTATAACAACCACCACGACTACCACCATCACTACCACCACCACCACCACCACCACCACCACCACCACCACCACCACCATCAACACCACCTCCACCACCACTGCCACCATCACTACCTTCACCACCACCACCACCACCACTAACATCTCACAATGAACTGAAAGACAGAAGATAATAATAAGAAAGTGCAAAGAAAACAGTGCATTTCTGCACCTGACAGACGTGAGGATAGAAACTGCATGTGACTGCAACATCGGTAAAAGCATGTGACTGTTGCTGGAGAAGAAGAAGAAGAAGAAGAAGAAGGATCATGTGACTGAAGTTTACCTTTGTACTGAGTGACCCTTAATTTTTTTGGCTGTGACTAAATATTTTAACTCTGAGCTTATCATTGATAGATCGATCGGAATTAGTCGGTATGGGGGTTTTCAGAAACATAGAAACCAAATTTCTTATTCCTTCCCCTCCTCCACCATCACCCATATTTCTGCTGCCATAAATCTTTTTATGCATTTCAGTGATGGCATGTCTTTGATGGTTCTTCAGAATCTAGGAGACTTTTTGGTTTATTGTGTGCAAAGAAGAATGATAAATAGGATGCACCCGTGTAAATTGTGATGGGAGGTGTGTGAGTTGTGGAAGGGTACGTGTTGGGGGTACATTGACACTGAATAGGGAGAGTCTAATGTGGTGGCAACATAATGAGAAGGGAAAGAGAAAACTGTTTGAGAAAAAATGTAGAATGCTGGAAAATATAGGTGCAGGGGTGGCTGTGTGGTAAGAAGCTTGCTTCTCAACTCCCTGGTTCCAAGTTCAGTCCCACTGCATGGCACCTTGGGCAGATATCTTCTACTACAGCTTCAGGCTAACCAAAGTCTTGTGAGTGGATTTGGTAGACAGAAGCTGAAAGAAGTCCCTTGTGTATGTGTGTGTGTGTGTGTGTGTGTGTGTGTGTGTGTGTGTGTATATATGGTGTATCTGTATTTGTTCTCCATCACTGCTTCACAACTGGTGTTCATGTGCTTATGTTCCCATAACTTAACAGTTCAGCAAAAGGGACGGATAGAGTCAGTACCAGGCTTAAAAGAATTAAGTGAAAATATGTGAAGTAGAAACAGTCCTGTACTGTATTTTTTTTTTTTTTCATAATTTGTATGTATTTATTTTTATTATAAATGCAAAACAACACCACGGAGGAATCGCCATAAGCTTAAATAATAAACCACAACAAGTGAACCACGATATGGCAAGGGATTACTGTATACCATATATATATATATACTTTGAAAAGTATATATATATATATATATATATATATATATATATATATATATATATATGGGGAGAGAGAGAGAGAGATGCCATTGTGGATTTGTAAATCTCTATTAATATACAGATCAACATTTCCTTTGAGCTGGGGTTTATGATCCAGATTTTATTGTTAGTTTGAAGCTATTTCATTTTATTTCTGTTGCTAATGCCTTTAAAAAAAAAAAAAAAGCATAAATGTCACACAATCTTAATTACCCCCCCCCCCCCCCGCCCATCTCCACACCGAGCTCCATCCACATTTTCCTCTACATTTCAAGCCTCAGTAAGAAATAAATAAATGATTTGAAATGCAATAAGTATCATGGACTTTAATGTGGGTGAAAGGAGAAAAATTTTTGCAGAAATTTTGCAGACTTGAAAGTTGATAAAAATTCTCAACAATTTCTACTTCAAACACTTGAAACTATATTTTAAAAAAAGTTTTTTTTACACTAAAATTTTCTTCCTGTTTTTCTTCTTTTTTTCCCTCTCTTATTTTCAAAACATATCTTTGGTAATCTAACCATTCTGGATTCTTTTGAAAGTAAATTTTAATGAAATATATTTGAGTAATAATAATAATAATAATAATAATAAAATTATTAATAATAATGATAATAATAATAATAATAAAATTAAAAATAATAACAATAATAATAAGATTATTATTAATAATAATAATGATAATAATAAAATTATTATAAATAATAATGATAATGATAAAATTAAAATTAATAATGATAATAATAATAATAATAATAATAATAATAATCCCAATAACTAGATAACAAATATTTTCATTTTCTAGATGAATAATTTTGTTGGAAGTCTATTTACTCCGACATTTCATAATAAGCGAAGCAGGAAATATTACTTTGTAGCTCTTTTGCCTCAGTAATTCTGAAGGGAAAATTGATGGCAGATCACTGGCTTTTCGAAATAAAACAACCTTGAAGAAAAAAGCAGCAAATTAACCATTTTCTTTTTTGTTTTGTTTTGTTTTTTGTTTAGTTTTTGGCTGTCACTTTCGAGCAAGAAAGAGTTAAAAGTTATTTTTACATTTGACCCCTGGCTATTCATAATAAATTTTATAACCAAATGTTTGATTAATACTCGTTCACATAGCAAATATTTCTTCTCTGTTTCCACGTTTCACTTGAAATAATTAAAACAAACCAATTTTAAAAAAAAACAAAAAAAACATGGACGTGTGAAATATTTCACCCTTTCCTTGCCTCATGTTTTTAAAAGTTTCTCTTAGAAAATTCCATCACTTGTCTGCCGTAATTTTTAATGAATAAGCACAGGCATGGCTCTGTGGTATGAAATTTGCTGCTCAACCACATGGTGCCTTTGTGAGTTCAATTCCCAGCAGTGTGCTGTGTTCTTGAGCAAGAAACTTCATTTCCCATTGCTCCACTCCACTCAGCTGGCAAAAAAAAAGTGAGTTGTACCAGTAATTCTAAGGGCCAGCCTTGTCACATTCTGTGTCAAGGTGAACCTCCCTAAAAACTACATTATGGGTATATGTGTGTTCGGAGTACTCAGCCACTTGCATGAGCATGCTGTTCCACTGACTGAGTCAACTAAAATCCTCGTCATTGTAACTGACGGAGCTCCAGTTATATAGTTCGGCTGAATTTTTAGCTATAAATACACCAGACAACATTTTTCATCAATCTTTTTTCCTTTCATAAGTTTTCTTTCTTTTTTTACCTTACAGCATCAACCCAACTTTGACAACAATATCTTCATAAAATTCTTCCCTTTCTCCACATTTTCCTTTCAATAATAATTACCATTAATATACATACATACAGTACACATGTACACACATACTGAACATAAAATGTACACACACACACATATACACAGCAAGCTACAAAAATACTGAATAAGGAGAACAAAATGCACTTACGTAGACACATATAGTTTGGAAAGTGTGAAACTTGTTAATAAACATGCCATCAATCTCCATTATGTTTTATATCCGTTCCTAACCATTTTGTAGCTGCAGGAAGAGGATGCAGAAAGCCAACAGAATGGTGAAAGGAATGGTGCAATTTAGTGATAGTTCTTTGATAAAATTCCCACACTAAGCACATGTGCACATAGTTTGTATGCACAATGCACACACACACACACACACACATTATGTATGTGTGTGTGTGTGTGTATGTATTTCTGGACATACAAAGTATGTTCACATGTGGCTGTGTGGAAATCTGAAAAGGGAAAACACCTCAGTAGATAAGAGTATATATATTTTGTATTTGGTTGTAAAATTTGTAAAGTACCATAAAGTAACTGAGGACTGAAAGCACATTGGAAGGGCTTCTGGTCTGAATACATTGACTGTGGTGCAGTCTGACCCATGCCAGCGAGGAAAAGTTAGCCTGTAAATGACAATGATGATGATGATGGTCATAGAATATTATATATATATATATATATATATATATATATATATATATACATGTATGTAGGTGTGTGTAGATATGAATATATATGTGTGTATATATATATATATATATATATGCTAATATGTATGCATTATATGTGTGCACATCTATTTATACACACGCACACAGACAATCAAATTTGTCTGCTTGATTTCTACCATTCCACTCTGTGGAATATATTCTTGATTTTACTCCTTCCCCCCGCTCCACCCCACCTCTTTCTACCTGTAATGTTGTAAGACACATAAAACGTTATGGCGGTGGTGGTGGTGGTGGTGGTGGTGGTGGTGGTGGTGGTGGCTTTTTAAACGAAAGGAAACCAACAAATAAAATATATCGAGACTTCTACAGAGGAATTATTTCCACAAATTCTGTGATTGCTGCTATTGTTAATCCAGCTGGTTGGGTGGGGGTGGGGTGGGGGGTTCCCTTTCACAATTTGGAGCATCACACTGTTCGGCCGCCATCATAACAACCACCACCACCACCACCATTTTCATCACTGCCTTCATCATCATCATCATCATCATCACCACTATCATGACCCTACTCAATATCAACATTGTTATGACCCCGATCATTATCACCTCAACCATCACCATTATCACTAGCACCACTACCACAATAACCACCACCACCAGCACTATCATTGCCACTACTACCACCACCACCACTAGTGCCACCATCACTACCAGTACCACTACAACTACCTGCACCACCACCACCACCAGCACTATCATTGCCACTACTACTACCACCACCACTAGTGCCACCATCACAACCAGTACCACTACAACTACCTGCACCACCACAACCACCAGCACTACCACCACCACCACCACCACCACCATTATTATTGATTTTAAAAGCTTTTTTTTCTTTATCTTTCCAATATGGTTCAGGTATAAAATATTATCCACTTGCTTTATCACACTTACTTTGCACTGCAGTGGTTGCTTGAGGGGGGCAAGGGTATGTGCGGGGGTGCAGTGTGTGTGTGTGTGTGCATGCGTACCCCACCGTGTATTGTTGTAGATGCAGTGGTGTGAAGTGCAGTGTGTGTGTATGTGTGCATGTGCAGCTGGTGCATTTGGAGTTGATGCAGTCATGTGAAGTGCAGTGCAAATGTGCATTTATCCCATATTGTAGTAGATGCACTGAAGTGCAGTGAAGTGCCTGTTGCTGCAGATGCAGTCAAGAAATCCAATCATGTGTGAGTTTGTCAAAGTCTCCATAGAGAATCAAAGATTCTGGTGCCAGTGCCTGGTTTTGGTCAACTGGTCTCTGGCCATCAGGTAGCCTCTAACAACGAAATAAATCTCCACACACACACACACACACACACACACATACTGTTATTAAACAGAGACCTTGGTCTCAATGGATGTCCCTTTTTAAAGCCTAATTACCCCTAATTGAGGATAACTGTCTATGAAAAACTCTTGACAAACCACAAAAACTCTTCCTTCTCGCTTTTCTCTCTCTCATACTTTTAAACGTTTCAAAGTTGCATGAGTTTGGCAAATGATTTAGTTTAAGGTGTGTGTAAAGTCTGGCAATATTTTGGTGAATTATTTTATTTATTCATCAAGTTACACCAAAAGCAGCCAAGAATTCAAAGAAGAAGCCATCGTGTTGCATCATCTGAAGGCCCCTTTCTGCTAGTTCTTTGATCCCTGCTGATACCAGTTCTTGTTCCTTCAAGGCAAAGAACTCCTTCACTGAATCTTCCACCTCCTCTCTCAGTTGATGAAGCATCATGAGCGCAGGAAATGAACCATGGATTGGAACAGGTAATAATCCGAGGGAGTAAGGTTGGGACTCTCACGCTTGGCTTAACATCTCTTTGATCCACTTGAGTTGCTGGAGTTTATTCCAGGCCATTCAAGTGGTATGAAGCCATGCAGCAGAAGGGCTCAGAGTAAGGCAAATCTCTGTGGGTCAGTGCACCAACTACCATGACGCCACCACCCTCACAGGGTGTCAGTCTTCCACAGCTTGGACAGCTTTGCCCATGTGATGTTGTAGTACAGGCTGCAGCCTACGCTGCAACCTAACATATGTGCAAATATTTGCTAAACTTTTGACTCAACTCAATTGACACTTCTGCTACCACCACCACCACCACCATCACTTTTAGTATTGCTACTACCATCATCACCATCATCACCATCATTCTCACCACCACCACCACCACCACCATTGCTACTATCACTAACACTACTACAGCCACTACCACATTCATTCCCACCACCACCACCACTAGCATCACCACCAGCGCCACCACCACCATCATCATTACAACCACCACTACCACCTACACCACCACCACCACCACTACCACATACACCACCACTACCACCTACACCACCACCACCACTACTACAATACAATACAATACAACCCATACAAATCTCGACATTGAGAATGGAACATTTCTCAAATCCAGAAACTCTGAGTTTATAAAAAAATATTTTCTGTGTTAAATTTCACTTTATTATTATTATTATCATTATTATTATTATTATTATTATTATCATTATTATTATTATTATTATTATTATTATTATTATCTTTATTTATATTTTACTCATTGTTTGAGTTTCTTTATCCCCCTTTTTTTACCTTTAATTCAATCAAATTTATTATATTTAACACTATTTTCTTTTAATGCATTTAGCAACCATTTCTGATGTATTAAATGTTAATATTATTAATACTAATAATAACAATAGCAATCATAATAATAATAATAAATAAATAACAGCTTGTCGAATCATCTTGACATAAACAAGCTCCCCACCTCTCATCTCCCTCTTTCTCTCTCTCTTCCCTCTCTCTATCTTACTCTCTCTTCGTCCCCCTCACCTCTCTGTTTCTCCCTCTATTTCTTTCCCTCCCTCTCTTTCTCTCTCCCCCTCTCTCTCTCTCTCAATCCCCTCAGTAATAGAAAGATCTAATTCTCGTGAACTGCCTTCTCCGCATTCAGAAGAAATTGAAAGAAGCAACGACAATAACACCAACAACAATATTTCTATAGGAATCAGAAAAAGAAAAAAAAAAAAGATTTATTATTAAAAAAAAATGGTGAGAAGAAAGCTGCTATTTCTAAAAATATTTGAGGAAAATGTGTTTTTCAAAAAATAGTTGTTCTTCTTTTATTACTTAAAATTCTTTGTTTTTTTTGGTTTTGTCAGTCTGCTAGAATAATAACCAAATATATGGCATCTTAACTCTTTTAATGCCTCTTAATTTCAAAGGTTTGTTGTAGTTAAAAAT
This sequence comes from Octopus bimaculoides, assembly GCF_046866305.1. Classification (NCBI taxonomy): domain Eukaryota; kingdom Metazoa; phylum Mollusca; class Cephalopoda; order Octopoda; family Octopodidae; genus Octopus; species Octopus bimaculoides. The sequence goes on along the minus strand of NC_142953.1, from coordinate 672,374 downwards.
ATTCCATAACAATCTATAATGGTCATTCGGTACCGTGACTATCCATCAACCCTCTTTGATGTTTACTACTTTGTCCTGCAATTCTTGCTGTTTGTCTTCTATTCGGTGCCATATCCAGAATGTAGGGCACAGGTGGTCGTGTTCCGCCACGACCCTTTGCCCCTCGGTTTCTGTTACGGTTCCACTTCCGGATGTTTTAATGCCTCTTTCTTCCAACCAGTTCCTCAACCTTGGCATCCGTATCATCCTTCTTCCTCCACCTTTTTTTTCCCTACAATCTTTCCAATCATCACTAAATTCTCCAGGCCCTCTTTCCTCATCACATGACCAAGAAATCTCAGTTGCTTGGCCCTTATCTCTCAAAGTAGTTTCCTATTTTTCACAATGCAAGGGGTCATCCCTTCTTCATGAGACACTTTGTCAGTTCATGCTATCCTCAATATTCCCCGTAAGAACCACATTTCACACAGTGTGTGTGTGTGTGAGTGTGTATGTGTGAATTAGTGTGTGCATGTATGAATTAGTGTGTGTGTGTGTGTGAACTAGAGAGAGAGACTGAGTATTTTTGTGAATCAGAGTGCATGTGTGAATGTGTGTGTGTGTGAATGTCTGTGTGTGTGTGTGTGTAAGATATAAGGAAAGGGTGGAGGGGGAGAACTAAAAACGGTACATCAACCAAAGGTAGAAGACAGTGCTAAATAAACAACCAGGAGGCAGCTTTACAAAAACTGAGTGTGTACACACATATATGTGTGTGTGTGTGTATGTGCAAGTGTACATAGATGTATGTATATGTATATACATGTCATATTGAAAATGTTCCAGTCTATGAATAAATTTCCATTGATTCTGTTGGTTTTCTTGTTGTTTTTGCTCTGTTAATGAATAGCATTTACATTATAAAACATGATGGAAGCCCTTTCATTACCATATTTCTAATGAGAAACATTGTTCACAGCCATAATTTTCAATTAATTTTCCAAAACACAATCAAGAATTTGTAGGGATTTAGCAAAAACAACTTTGTTTTCATTATTAAGCCGATGTTTAGAACATAATTTACGAAAAATCTAATCATGGCAAGTTTTAATTTAAATACGAACAGACCAGTGTCATAGAACCAGAGCTGATTGCAGGCAGATTTGCTATCGACATAGTTAAGTTCTTCCTTCCTTTTGTGCTGTGGTCATTTTCTTAACTCATTATCTAACCATTTTTTGCTTTTTTTTTGTTTTACAGCTGTGATGCTCCTCTCACTCTAAGAAGTTACAGGTAAGGGATATTCTGTGAATGTTTCTGTTTGTTTCTGTTTTTTCATTCCAATTCACAGCTTCTAAAAAATGATAAAAAGTAGGGAATAAGTTATCACGGTTATGAATTTGTGTTGCAAAATTCCTGATGTGAAACCATGGGCTGAAACAGACACGAGTCCATCACAGGATTAACTCGTTTTTGCCAGCTCAGTGGACTTGAGTAATGTGAAATGAAGTGTTTTGCTCAAGAACACAATGTATTGCCTGGTCCAGGGATTGAAACCACAGTTTTACAATCATGAGTCCAACAGCCCTAACCACTAAGCCACGTGCCTCCACAAATGAGTGAGAGGGCCATAACTCACTCCAAACATTCTATTTTGAGTGGGAGCCCTTCTACAGCTTGAAGCCCTTCCTAACACCAATCACTTTCTAAACTGCTTTGGATGTATTTTGGTGTTGGTATCAGCACTGAGGTAGCATTCTGGTATTTGAACAGATTATCACATAGTTATGCATATAATTAAGTTAACGACTCCCGAACTGAAATGTCAAATGAAAGCAATTCCTAATTAATTGAAATAATCTGTTTATTTTGTTTGAGAGAGAAAGAAACAAAGACCTAGCGGTAATTGTTTTTGTGACTCTCAAAGAAAAGAGGAAATAATTTCAGGAAATTAGAATTTAACCTTTTAAAGTTCATACAATAAATATAGTTGACCAGGTGGTGTGAGTTCAAATCCTATATGAGTCAACTTCACTGTTTATCCATTTGGGGTAATAGAATATGTAGTTATGATTTCCAAAATTGTCCTGTAATTGATATTATTATTATTATTATGTCCGCCTTAGCGAAGGTGGAGGTATTGTTTCCAGCCATGTTTGTTTGTTTATTTGTTTGTTCGTGGACAAGAAATTTTGTATGTTGCTGTTATATTTCTAAGGGCCCAAAATGCATTGCCCATGGTTTATAATACTGTTAAGTCAGCCTCTCGATTTGTTAATTCTGCTCCAGGTTTCAATTACCTCAGTTTTATGGGGAGAAAAATCCTGAATATGTTCCAAGAATTTTTTTACATTTCAGCAACATTATTGCATGTAAGCAGGAATATTATGATCTGGTGGTGAGTGTAGAATTATGAACATTTCAATAATGTGTGTGTGTGTGTATGCATGTAGGTACACATGGAAGAAAATTTAATTCCTTAGATCAAAAACACTCATTATTTTTAATCTTATAACGCCCATTGTTAATAATTCTTCACACTTCAAATACTGCAGCCTTATAGGAAGGAATCGACAAAATTGGAAAAAAAAAAAACTCGGACGAACTCTGAATATTCTTCACATTGGAACAACATTATTGCATATTAGCAATTATTATATAGTGTGTGTGTGGGTATGTGTGCATATGTAGATATTGCATGTTAACAATTATAATATTGGGCAGGGGTGTTTATATGATGTGTGTGTGTGTGTGTGTGTATATATATATATATATATATATATATATATATATATATATATATATATATATATGTATGTATATAGGTATGTATATGATGATGATCATCATCATCGTTTAACGTCCGGTTTCCATGCTAGCATGGGTTGGACCCACATTACACGTAAGATGGCCTGGGGTTGTAGAATTATTGATATTTCAATAATATATATATATATATATATATAATATATATCCATGCATGAATTGTCTAAGAGACCATAAGTCAGGGAAAAGATGCCCTGAATTCATTAAACCCCTCACCTACAAATATGTGACCCTCCCTACCAATGTAAGAAATTGTCAAATAAAATGCTTGCTGGATTTGCTCCAGCCCTTTACATCATGAGTTCAAATGCTGCTAGGGAAAATTTTATGTTGTTTTTATATTTTATTGTTAAATTGTTGTTGTAGTTGTTGTTGTTGTTTATCCCCTAGGCCAGGTGGTCATATTGCACAGTCGTGCCCTTTTGAGTGGGTGGGGTGGCTTTCTGAATGCCATACCTAATGAAAAACTACCTTCAATTCTCTTCGTTAGTGTGGATTTCCACCTGTTAACGAGGAGATGCATCTCTTGTGGCCTTGCTTTTTGCAAAAGTGACTCTCCATGCCTGATGCAGGATCTTCCCTTGGAAACTACCATCACAAAAAAAAATTCCTCTTCCTCCTCCTCATCTTCCCTCTCTTTTCTCTTCCTTTCCTTCTCCCCTTCTCCTTTCTTCTCTTTTCTCATCCTCTCCCCTCCTCCTTTTTCCCCTCTTTTTCTCTTCTACTTCCTCCTCTGCCTCATCTTTTCTCCTCCTCTGCTTCCCTTTTCCTCCTTTTTTCTCTTCCTCCTCCCCCTCCTCCTCCTCTTGATGTAACTCACCCCTCCCCTCCTCATCTCTCCATCACAACAAGTGACTCTTTTCCAAAGTGAACCATCGTTACCCTATCATCACATGGCTCGCTAATTGAAATGTCTTGTTATTCGGTTGACTGACCCCCCCCCCCCCCACCTCCACACACTCTCTCTCTCTCTCTCTCTCTCTCTCTCTACTCTCTCTCTTTCTCTCTCTCTCTCTCTCTCTCTCTCTCTCTCTCTCTCTCTCTCTCTTCTCTCTCTCTCCTCTCTCTCTCTCTCTCTCTCTCTCTCTCTCTCTTTCTCTCTCTCTCCTCTCTCTCTCTCCTCTCTCTCTCTCTCTCTCTCTCTCTGACCCAGTGGAAATTCCTTGACTATTGTCTACAGCCAGAAATACCTTCTTCACTTGGCAAAAACCAATTTCATAAAAAATTCATTTCTCAGATTTTTTTTTTTTTGCAAATGAAAGTAAAAATCAAAATGTTTCAGAAGTACGAGGAGATCCTTGATACCGTCATCATCATCATCACCACCACAATCCACCACCACCACCATCACCACTGCCAACAGCAGCAACAGCAACATTTCCATCATCATCATCATTATCATTACTATCATCATCATCATAGTTTTTGTTGTCACCATGATCACCCCCACCATCACCACCACCACCAGAGGGAAAAGAAAGGAGAAAGGTGACGAAAGAGAAGAAGAAGGTGAATTAAAAGAAGCAGGAGAGATTATTGTCATCATCATTGCCATTATAATTTTAAGGAAAGGGGGAATGGTATGGGGGTGGGGGGCAGTAAGATTAGATTTATTGAAAATGTTGAAGAATCAAGATTTTAAAACCGATTTACCATTCTTGAGTCTTGATTTATTGTCTTGATTTATTGATTTCTCTTGAATGATCAATACAAATTTGAGGATAATTTAAAGGGCTGTGGAGCTCCCGTTTATTCCTCCCTCAACCTCCAGTATCAAACTGTAAATAAAGGAACCAAGGAGAAAGCATCTGCGTCAGCCGCTCTCAATCGTGGCCCCCAGGGATGCATGTGGCCCTCCAGTGTCCTCCTGGTGACCCCACCCCCAATAGTTTTTCCCCTCTATAAATATAATGAATTTTTCTTTAATTAACTTGTATAAGTCCTGGGGTCAATTTGCTCAACTAAAACCCTTCAGGGCAGTGCTCCAGCATGGCCACAGTCAAAATAACTGAAACAAGTAAAAGACTAAAGAATAAACCTTTTCACTGTTAATCTGGATAAGGCTACCTTGGATTCTATAACTTAGTATTCATATTTAAATTATAATTCCCTGTTGTAATTTTATGCAAGAACCCTTTCCATTCCTTATTATCTGCAAACACCTGCAGAAGAAGGGGAAATGTTTGTAACTTCACTGATTCCATCGACATTGTTGATTATTTGTGAAAATTAATTGAAACACAAAGAATTTCAATAGAAATTCAGCCCGATTAGGGTTAACGTATCGACATTATCATCAACATCAGGCATTCTGATCCTTATATTGACAGTTATTGATCTGAACTTTAATTTATGGCAATTCCGTGGGAGTGGAATACAACAGCAAGACTGGCGCTATTCGAGATGCTGTAATGGTTCTGAGATGACAATTCACTGGAGTAGATTTAGCCATTATTCCAATAACCATCACAAACTCATACTGCTGACACTGCCAAAATTGGCCGAGCGAACACTTGGAATTCTCTTTCACTGGTTATGGCATTATATGAACCATATCACGTAGAAATAGCAGCCAAATTCCACTCTTCCAGTGAACTTATTTCTACTGAGAATAGTGCCAAGTTTATTGAGAAGTTTAAATTGTTGAGGACCCCCAGATTTAACCCTCTGGCTTCTGGAACGGATGATGGAGAGGTTGTCATATCCCTACCAAGATAAAACTGACAACCATCAACGTGAGTGTGTGTACACATATGTATGTCTGTGTATGTGTGTGAGTGTTGATGTGTGTGTGTGTGTATATATATATATTTGTTTATAATGTGTGTGTAGATAGCATCAGATGTAGTTGAGTGTTGCTTTGAAAATACCACATCTTTCTGCCCTTCCAGATCCACAAGATGCTGTATGTGTGTGCATGTGTTCGTGGGTGAACAATCCAGCACTTTGTGAATTTTGCTTCACAATGGTACGAAGAGCCGACATCGAAGGATCAAAAAGGTGCATGGCTCATTGGTTAGAGCATCGGGCTCGGAATCATGAGGTGGTGAGTTTGATTCCTGGACCAGGCTGTGTGTTGTGTTCTTGAGCAAGACACTTTATTTCTTGTTGCTTCAGTTCACTCAGCTGCAGAAATGAGTTGCGATGTCTCTGGATTCCAAGCTGTATCAGCCCCTTTGCCTTTCCCTTGGGTAACATCAGTGGCATGGAGAGGAGAGGCCGATATGCATGGGTGACTGCTGGTCTTCCATAAACAACCTTACCCAGACTTGTACCTAGGAGGGGAACTTTTTACGTGCCATCCCATGGTCATTTGTGACAGATTCTGTGTTGCGCTGAATCTCCCTGAGAACTACATCGAGGGTACACATGTCAGTGGAGTACTCAGCCACTTGCATGCCAATTTCATAAGCAAACTGTTCCATTGGTTGAATTGACTGAAACACTCATCATTGTAACTGATGGATGCCAGATACATATGTGTGTATACATACATATATATATATTTGTAGATATATATATATATGTGTGTGTGTATAGGTAATATATATGTGTATATATATATTGTATGTGTCTATATATACATATGTATATGTGTGTGTATACATATATATATGCATATATATACATGCGCGTATATATGTGCATGTGTGTGTATATGCATATATATATATATATATATATATATATATATATATATATATATGCATATATATATATATATATATATATATATATATATATATATATACACACACACATACATACATGCATAAACATAAATACATATACAGATATACTTATATATAAATTTATATACGTCTACATTTATGCGTTAACATCAAATGCCATGCATATGATTGTTCTTATATATATGTGTGTGTGTGTGTCTGTGTATGTACCTGTGTATGTTTAAATGTATATATATATATATACATACATACATACATAGACATATATATGTTTAAATATATATTTAGATACATATGTATTCATGTTAATATATTTGTCATACACACATCATACTCTCACATAAGAAAATGCAAAAAATATTAAACCAAAAATAAAAAAAATGTATTAGTTCTGATAAAAGACTCTGCTTTAATGTTCTTCGTATCAATTCTGTTGATCATCTGAGAAATGTCAGTGAAGCCATCTTGCTTCCAAACCTGTCAATTATCACCGTTTCCAGAAAATGCATTTGTGTGTGTGTGAGTTTACATATGTATATATATTCATGTGAGTGTGTGGGGTTGTATTCACTCAGGTTTGTGAATTATTTTTCTCTCTTTCTTTCTTTCTTTCTTTCTTTCTTTCGTTCTACCCTTGTTGCAAATATCTTCCATAGAATTTATTCTCCATGTATATCTGGAATGTATTCCGTTGGTTGTTTGCTAGAAACATTAACTTGAGTCGGAGAAGCTTTGAATTCATGAATAATATCAGTTTTACTTGGTTGGATAATGCTGCCAATGTGAAATAGAAGAGGATTGGGTTTCAATCCTCTGTGGAAAACACTCCTTCATGAGGAGAAAATACATTCTCTACCAGTTGGGCATGGCAGGATTTCGGAGTGGTGTCGGGCAGTATTGTTGGCACAGTCATTACTGTGCCAGGCAAAATGCTTTTCTTCTTTTACTTGTTTCAGTCATTTTGACTGTGGCCATGCTGGGGCACTGCCTTTAGTCAAGCAAATCGACCCTAGAACTTATTCTTTGTAAGTTATTCTGATACTTATTCTATTGGTCTCTTTTGCTGAACTGCTAAGTTATGGGGACGTAAACACACCAACATCGGTTGTCAAGTGATGCTGGGCGAGGGAGGGGGACAAATACACACACGCACTCACACACACACATATGATGGACTTCTTTCAGTTTTTGTTTACCAAATCCAATCACAAAGCTCAGGTCGGCCTGTATAGTAGAAGATACTTGCCCAAGGTGCCATGCAGTGGGACTGAACCTAGAACCTAGAACCATGTGATTGGGAAGTAAGCTTCTTACCATACAACCACATCTGCCTCTCTCTCTCTCTCTCTCTCTCTCTGTCTCTCTCTCTCTCTCTCTCTCTCTCTCTCTCTCTCTATATATATATATATATATATATATATATATATATATATATACATATATATATAAATATATATATATATCATATGTGTGTGTGTGCGTGTGTGTGTGTGCGTGTGTGTGTATCTATTGGCACACCTTATATATATGTCAGTAATTGGTTCCAAGACATACAACTTGACTCAAAAAAAAAAAAAAGGAAAGAAAAGAAATCTATAACAGGAAATAACATTCAAAACAATTTATTAGCTTATATCTGTTTTAATAAATAGTTTGCACATATTTCTGCATATATTTTACTTGATTTTCCATATCAATATTGGTAATTATCAAGTTTTTTAATATTTTTATGGTTTTAAGTATGTTTGTTGAGATCAATGTAAATTCAATAAATTGACTGAAATCGAAGTTTATTATTCCCATTAAATGGTAAGATGAGGAATGGCTGTATTTATTCTACCCCTGTCCATTCACCATGGCGGGTATTTTTTTTTTCAAAATTCCAAGAGGTGTTGAGAAATATTGGTCTAAGATTTCTTCTTGATTTTCATACAGTTCTTACCAGAAGTGATCAGGTTTATTCGACAATATTTACTTTGTTCTTCAATTTGAAGAAGCATTTGGTATCATGACCCCATTAATAAGGGGTGAGCTGGCAGAAACATTAGCATGCCGGGTGAAATGCATAACCGTATTTCGTCTGTCTTTACGTTCTGAGTTCAAATTCCACTGAGGTTGACTTTGCTTTTCATCCTTTTGAGGTCGATAATTAAGTACCAGTTGTGTACTGGGGTCGATCTAATCGACTGGTCCCCTCCCCCCAAATTTCAGGCCTTGTGCCTAGAGTAGAATAGAATGCAGAATGAACATTAAACGGGGATTGAAAAGAAATTCCTTCGTTCCATTTTTAAAATAGAGAATGTTTGGCTTTTGTGAAAGACAAAAATTTGAGTAGAGTAAAATGTTGACTCATGATACTCGTCCTATCACCATCTCCCCCCCCCACACTTTTTCTCTATGGCTTTCTTATATATATATGCACACATATACATGTGTGTGTGTATCTGTATGTGTGTGTGCATGTGTGTGTGATGCCCTGAGTACATATTATTGTAACCAGGTGGTTCTTTAATGTACTTCATATTCTACATACCAAACTGTTTGATAAAATCATGATAGATGTCTTATCTTTGTCTCAAAGACATTCCTTGTAAATATTTGATAAACACAACAGATACTTACCGTTCTTAGGAAATAACAGCTTTTGAAATCTGGCCTCTGTGTGTGTGTGTGTGTGTGTGTGTGTGTGTGTGTGTGTGTGTGTGTTTGGTACGGTGTATATGGGGGGTGGGAGCAGGAGTGTCTGTGTATGGGCACTTGTTTATGTGTTTGTGTCTGCATGTGTGTGTGTGTGTGTGTGTGCTTGTCTGAGCATGTGTGTGTGTGTGCTGCAGTTAGGGAAAAGTGCAAGCATTCCCTTTCCTCAAGAACCAACTGTTGTAGACTCCTCTTCTGCTCTCCCCAACCACTGACCCCTTCGATTCCAAAATTTCCCTCTGAATTCCTCAGCAGTTGAACAGAACGTATTACTTACTGCTGGAAACAATGGTGTGTCTCCAGGTTCCCCAATATAAAAGACTGGACAGCAGAGTGTTGGAAATGTGAAATAAACACAAAAGCATTGTGTAGTTGTTGTTGTTGTTGTTGTTGTTGTTGCATCACCCCTGATCCTCAGGCAAGGCTATTCCAGCCATGACCGTCCTGCCTGTTCTATGTCGAGAGAGGAGGATAGAGAGAAGGGTAGAGAGGGAGAGAGAGAGACCTTGTTCCTTATATAACCAGTGATAATAGTATGCCTTTGGATGGTTCTGGAATAAATTCTAAAAACTGTTACAATGTCACATGGATAATGCCTATTTTTCAAGAAGTTTGCCTGTCATGTCATTCAATAATATATATACATATATATACATATATATATATATGGACACACATGGATGGAGATGGTGTGGTGTATGAAGTGTGATACTGCATGGCTATTGAATGTGGAAGATATGCAAAGACTGGAAAGAAATAAAGAGAGCATGCTCCACTGGATGTGAAATGTTGGTGTGTATGGAGGAGGCAGTTGATAGGAGCCGAGAGAAGAAAGACCTGGGTGTAAGAGGGGAGACTGACATGCGAAGGGCAGGGAGAATGACAGTCTGGGTTAAGAGACTCACGGAAAGGGAATGCCCTTCCTAATGCCAACCACTCCGTGAGTGTAGTGGGTGCCTTTTTACGTGCCACCGGCACAGAAGCCAGTCAAAGCGGTGCTGGCATTGGCCATGTTCGGATGGTGCTTTTTATGTGCCACCGGCACGGGGATCACAACTACAATTTCCATTTGATTTTTATTTTGAAATATACATAAATATAAAGAGAGAGAGAGAGGGGGGGAGAGAGAGAGAAAGAGAGAGATAACAATATATATACTTGGTAATGTGTAACACACAAAGCTTTTAGTTCTTGAGTCATTTTTGTAACTTTTCTGTCAATTAAATTATATATATACATATATGTGTGTGTGTGCGTGTGTATGTATGTATGTAGAGGGAGACAGAGAATTGTAGTGTATATGCCTTTCTGTATGTTTAAGTGTATGAGTGTGAAGAATGTAATGAGTATAGAAAGAGAGAGAGAGAGAGAGGGGGGGGAGGAGAGATGAAAAGGCTGTGCCCAGTCACTTTAGCTGCTCAATGTAGCAATGAAAATATGTCAGGAGAAAACAAGGAAATATCTATAAAATAAGAAGCAGATGATTCAATCTCAATTATTGGCTGCTGTAGTCATCAATAGTGATCGAACAGGCATTCATTGAATCTGATGTCTTTTCATGTAAAACGGACCACAGATGACCAGAGATACTCAACAATGCAATCAATGAGGAAACGTGTGAGGCGAATGGGGGGGCGGTAGGGTGTTACAGTAGCAGATCCAACAGTCACCAGTTGAAAGAAATGGTTCTGTGTTCAGTTCCAAGTAGAGGTCACAGAACAAAGTACTTCTAAGTTTTACATTTATATATTTTTTTATATTATACATTAATTTTTAGATATGCATCAAAGCTATATACATACATATGTGTGTGTGTGTATACATATATATATATATATACATACATACATATATATACACACACATATATGTATATGTAAGTATATGTATATATGTATGAATGTGTGTGTGTGTGTATGTATATATATGCGTACATACATGTGCATGTATGTATTTACATATATGTATGTGCGTGTGTGTAAAGGATATGTGAATTTGAGTTCCAGGCATAGCCTCCAAGATTTTCTGCATTCTGTTACTGATAGCTTTATTTGCTTCAAGATCCAATGTTCCAAAGAATTATTTTACACTCTCTCAAAGTTTATAAATTTATATATGTATGTGTGTGTGTGTGTGTGTGTATGTTTGTATCACAAATTCATAAATATGCATATGTAATGTATATGTATGCATGGATATGTGTATATGTATATATATAAATATATACATATGCATACGTATTTGTATGTATGTATATATACATATATATACATATATAAAGTATATGTGTGTGTGTGTAACTATATGTATGTATATAAAGTTATATATGTGCATATACATATATGTGTATGTATTCTGCATGTGTGTTTATATATATATGTAGATATGTATGTATATATATGTAATTATATATGTGTGTGTGTGTATATATATATATATATATATATATATATATATGCATATGTTTGTGTATTAGTCATGTGAGCGTATATTTCTGTGTGATTGTGTGTGTTTGTGTACACACACACACACACACACACACACACACACTCATGGCCACACCCCCACACACACCCATATTTAATTATATGCATATATACACACCACAGTGGAATCCTAGGCCTTTACTTTACTGATAATGCCGCACTGAGACAAAAGAGCGTAGAATGGTGGAGGGGAGGGGCTGAGAGAGAGCGAGAGGGGTGGGGGTTAGTTGTTGTTGAATGTTAATGGAAAACAGCAGGTGTGTGGGGGTGGGCGGGCTATTCTCTTTAATCATTTCATAATCATTTCGAGTTGTTGCATTCTCAGTTGTTGTTCTTGTTGCTCTTGTTGTTGTGTGCTGCTATTTACTGCTGCATCTGCTGCTGCTGCAGCAACAACTAGCGTCTCTGCTGCTGCTATTCCATTCTTTCTGCTGCTGCCATTGCCAAACCGTTTATCTTAATGGTCAATGAGTCTTTCGAAGGATTTCAACCGAACGTGTCTCTTAAGTAGCCGCAGATTAGGCATTGCAGTTTTTCCAAACAGAACAGGAGGGCAGAGGGTGGTGGGGAAGGAGGGATGCACCCATTCATAGCCCGGCACCATGTTGCTTCCAGCAGCAACAGCAGCACTACGAGTTCCCTCATCTAAGCTATCTGCTTGCTACACAACACTGCACATTGATTGAGCAGCTGGTGGCGGAGGCGGCAGCGGCACTGTTGCTGATGCCGACGACACTGGTGCTGCTGTAGAAGGCAGTGCAATGACGGAATCTTCCGAAGCGACACCGGCAGGCGCAAATACAAGCACGTGCTTTCTCACGGAGGGAGACATGCAAACTCCGTATTAACTCCAGTCAAAGCTGCACAGAACCACATTCCCTTACACTCACAGACACACAAACACACATTCTTTCACAGAATCAATGGAAACCGACTGTAAACTTTGCCTCACACATGCCATATACACTTTTAGCACATAAATATCAACAGTTCCATTTGTCAGGGTCCCTCTGCTGTCTTTACCGTTTCCTTTCCTACCAGAACTATTGCGATTGTTGCTAGAAAAATCAATACAAATTTTACTTGCTCTCTCTGCTTTTCTGTTTTACTTTCCAAATATTATTTCTATCATTATTTTTATAATTCTTCTTCTTATCACCACCACCACCACCACCACCACCAATCTTTATCTTCCTTATCATTATTATTGTTGTTGTTGTTTGCGTTATTAAATTGTTTTTTTGCTCACAGTTTTATTTGTGTTGTTATTGTTTTTCTAATAATCTCTCCACCCACCCCCTACTCCAACCCACACACCCTGCTTTCCCCCCTACCCTGCAACTCCCCTCCTCTCCTTTCTCTTTTTCGATTTTTTCCCCCCTTATTCCTACCATTTATTTATGCATCTCTTCAATCATTTGTTGCTTTCTGGGAATACAGTCGGGTATATTTCGATGTGGAACTGAACCAGAGATAACCACCAAACCATTCTCGCAGACTTGTTTGTTTGTGCTGAGTCGCGCCACACCAATGTACACACACCTATATATCTAAACACACACACATGCGTACAATGTGCATACACTTGCATAGTTGAAGAGAGTCACATGTGCATACACACACACACACTCGCACACCTGCAGAGTTAGCCTCCTACGCACACACAGTATCAGCAAAAACCGAAAGCGGCATGTTTGGTTCACATCTTGGTCGAAGCCCAAAAACCCATAAGCAACTAATGGCTTCCCCAAGGAAACACCAGAGGTGGAAAGCCTGCCTCTCGTTCCCTGTTAATAAGTATTCAAATGGAAGGTAAGTTTAAATTCAACCTCTTTCATTTCTGTTTGCTTTCTTCCATTCATTATGCATTCTTACTTGAGAGAACATGTGTCTAAGTTTATACGAGCCTGTGCGTGCGTGTATATTTAAGTATATTTATTTATCTGTTTGTATATCTATCTTTCTACACATCTATCAATCAATCAGTCAGTCTCTCTATCTATCTATCTATCTATCTATCTATCTATCTATCTATCTATCTATCTATCTATCTATCTATATATATATATATATATATATATATATATATATATATATATATATATATATACACATACATACACACACATGTGTAATATACATAATATATATTGTGTATAATATACGTAATATATAAAATGTATGCATAATATATACATATATATATATACAAACACATGCACAAACATATATAATGTGCTTTATATATATATATATATATATATATATATATATATATATATATATATGTGTGTGTGTGTGTGTGTGTGTGTGTGTGTATGTATGTATATGTATATATAAATATATAATGTATAATACACATGATATATAAATATATATAATAATGAAAATAATAATTATATATATATATATATATATATATATATATATATATACACACATATACATATATAAATATATGTGCGTAGTTTTTATGCATGAGTTTGTGCGCAGTTTCCATCCGCCAAAAGTCATTCAGAATGAATTGGCCAACTTGATGCTATAATAGGAAACCCTCACCCAAAGTTCCACACAGCAGGCTTGAACACTAAGCCATGTGACTACAATGTGAGCTCTGTTGCCGCACACCAATGCCTGCACCCACATATCGATCTATCTGTCTGTCTGTCTGTCTCTCTCTATATTTATGTATGTATATATATATATATATATATATAAAGAATAAAAGAATATATTTATGTGTGGACATATATATATATTTATATATATATATATAAATGCGCATATAGAGAGTATTATCTACATATGTATGTCTTTTTATGTTACCGTGCTTATATATGTACAGATATATATATATATATATATAAATATATAGCAGAAATTCTCCTTGTGTATTTTATGTGCACTCACATACTGTATGATATAAATCATATTATATCTCAATGCAGTATATATATATACATACATATATATATATATATATATATATATATATATATATATATATATATATATATATATATATGTATTGTAAACTGCTATCATGGTATATATCATTGTCTGTAACATAATTACAAACACACAGGAATCCTTTTCCATCAGAGATTAGTAAAAATAATTATTAAGCACAGAGAATAAAAACTTTTATCAGGTTTAACTTCCAAGTCTTCTGATAAAATCATTATTGCTGATTGAATTTAGTTTTGTTTCCGCATCATTTATTTAATTAGTTATCAATAATTAAAATATTCCCTTTGTGTTTAATCAACTTTTCCCTTTTAATACTCTTTCGATTCAATCTCAGCCATCTCGAGTATTTATTGTTTTCTTTCTTTTCTGTTTTCGTTATTTTCCTGCCATTCTGTAAGTTAAGGATTTTGGGTTTCTTTTCTCAAGTTCTACATCTATGTAAAGTATAATATTTCTTTGGTCAAAGCAGATAATTTTTTGTTGTATTTGGTAAAAGAAATTATTTGCAGAAAAATTTAGTTTTTTGTAGATGAATCTACAGCCCTATAGGCTGCAGAATTCATATATTGTGCCACAACATGGCACAGCACATTAATGTCAGCAATATGGACTCAAATGTGCCATCAACATACTGTATTTTAACGTGTATAAGGAACCCCCTAAATTTTGGGGCTTAAAATTTGGAAAAAAGTGTTTTGTAAGGGATTATAATGCTATCCATGTATAAGAGACTCCCATATTTTTTAAACCTAATTTTTGACAAAAAAGGGTTCCTTATACATGTTAAAATACATAATTGCTTCTAAATTCAACATAAGGCCAACATTAACTCCAGTTTATTACTGGTACTTTATTTTATCAACCCTTGAAAAGATGAATGGCTGAGCCAACCTTAGTGAGATTTGAACAGAAAACATAAAGGACCAGAATAAATACTGCAAGGCACTTTGACCAACACCAGACATAAAATATAAACTGAAAATATAAATATAGAGAGAAGATATTTAATTCCAATGCACACTAAAACCCATTTTTCTGTTTAGTGGGGTTTTTATGTCCTAATATTATATCATTTTCTATAATCAATATACAGTGAAGGCTTATAATTCTAATTACTTAGAAACACCATTTTAAAAAATTATGATAATACATTTGATTCCTTTCTTCATTCGTTCATTCATTATTATTATTATTATTTGGTAGAATCGTTAGCGTGGGTGAAATGCTCAGTGGTATATGTATATATATATATGTTTGTGTATATATATATATGTATATATATAGTTCAAATTTACAGAAAACAAAAGAAGAAGACGTGTAGGAATAACAAGCAAGTGTATTAGTTTGACGCTTGGGAAAATGAAGAAGTCTTTTACGTTTCGAGCCTATGTTCTTTGACAGGAAAGGATTAGGAGGGAAAAAGAAGAGAGAATGATAAAACAAAAAACAGCAAAAAATGTGTAGGGATTAATATTTCAATATTATATGTACGTATATGTACATATAGTATTATTACAAATTTGCGATTTTACCAATCGAACCACAACTCCTATCTTAGGATAACCTTATTGTATGGAATACACATAGAAAGTTATATCCAATAAAATAATATAAACAGTTAAAAAACCTACTATAAAATGCAATAAAATTAGTTGAAAAAAATATATATAACCCACCAAGAGAGAGAGTAGAGAAGGAGTGAGAGAGGAAGAAGAGAGGGAAAGAGTGAGAGAGGAAGTGGGAGGGAGTGAGAGACTCAGATTGTTGTTGATAAACCCCTCATTAATCCCAAATGAGCTGACTTATTATAAAAGGCATTCCGTCTGTGGCCATCCCATCTTCTTCTTTCAAGTGCAGTTTGGGCGCAATTTGGTTGCCATTTGTAGCAGATCAATCAAGCAAAAAGAAGTGATGAATGGTGGTTGTGAGAGACAATTGGTAAATTAAGTTATTGAAAGTGAAATCTAGATACAGTTCAATAGATCGATTGATCGATCGATTGATTTTGGTAAAGGTGTTTAGGGAAAGACAGACTTTGATGTAAAAGCAGAGACAGAGAGAATGGCACTTTGGGTGGGTGGGTGGGGGGGTTCCAGTTGATTTGATCAGTGGAACAGCCCCGCTTGTGAAGTTAAAGTGCAAGTGGCTGAGTGTACCACAGACATGCATACCCTTAATGTCGTTCTCAGGGAGATTCAGCGTGACACAAAATGTGACAAGGTTGACCCCTTTTGAATTCCAGGTACAACTCATTTTTGCCAGTTGAATGGACCAAGGTGGAACAAAGTGTCTTGCTCAAGGACACAACACATTGCCGGGAATTGAACTCATGACCTTTATGATTGTGATTTCAATGCCCTAACCACTGAGCCACGTGGAGACAGAGAGGGACAAGCAGTTATTATGAGGCACAGATAAACTGGGTTGAGGGTTGTCACTGAAATGAGCAGGCCCCTAACCAGGGACATGCCAGTCATGACCACCTCATCTGTTGGTGGATGTAGGACTACATTCAACAATGTGTGATTGTTTTTTTAAGACAGTAGGGTGAGATGGTCATGGCTGGAATCTAAAATGATGGGTGGGTCATGGCTGGAATGCTGTTGATCATAGATCTGTTTGATCAGGGCTAACCGGGGTCAAAACAACAAGAAAATCGCACATACACACACACACACACACACACACACAGAGGCACATCGAACAATGCCCTCAGCAATCATAATCAATGGCATCATCACCACCACCACCACCACCACCACCACCACCACTACCACCATCGCATCAACTGATACCACCATCGCCACTTCCACTGCTACCAACACCATCACTCTGATATCCAGGACTAATCGACACCACCACCACCTCTCCATATTGACCAATCCCACCCCACCATCATCACCAACGCCATTATTAATATCCTGGACTAACCACCACCACCACCACCACCACCACCATCATCATCATCATCATCATCATCATCAAAGTGACTGTTAGCCAAGACATTAAATATGCAGCTAAGATGGCCTACATTTCCAATGCTACAAATTGCAAACTGGTGAAGAAGCAGTAACCACCGATCATTAAGGCAATTATAAAGCTCTTGATAATTAAGTAGCAGCAATAATAATAATAATAATGATAATAATAATAATAATTATTATAATAAGACAAAAAAGAAGAAGAACAACAACAACAACATTAATTTTGGACTGTTTCCTAGAATGGTTTGGTTGGCTGGTGGACAGGGCAGACAGTGTGGTCTAAACAATTGCATCATTAGAGGAAAATGGGTACATCACTCACATCTCTATACAATCAGCTCATTATAATCATTCTTATTATCATTATTATCATTATTATTATTATTAATAAGACAACGAGCTGGCAGAGATGTTAGCATGCTGGGCGAAATACTTAGTGGTATTTCACCTGTCTTAATGTTCTGAGTTCAAATTCTGCCGAGGTCGACTTTGCTTTTCATCTTTCCACCAAAACCAGCCAGACATAGAGTGTGTGGATCAAGGCTGTACCATTTGGATTCAGTGGGCTTCTTTTCAGTTTCCACTTCTCCCAATAAGGTTTGCACAACACTTCGCAGACCCTTTTAATAATTCTGCCACAGATGGGTCGGGGGGGGGGGGGAAGATATTTGGTATTAATGAAGTTTGCAGGCAAGGGAGTTAGGCACATTCTCACACACACACACACACACACACAGTGTTTTGATGTGTATGTATGTATATAAATGTATGTATGTATGTGTGTAAATATACGTATGTATATAAATGTATATATATATGTATGTATATAAATGTATAAATGTATATATGTATGTACATAAATAGATAGATAGAAAGTGAGAGATCACATATATATATGCAGTGTTTTTGTATATATATATGTGTATATCATACATATATAGTGTTCTGTTGTATATTATATGTACCACACACACACACACATATACAGTAATTTTCTTGTATATATATATATGCGCATGTGTGTGTGTCTGTGTATGTGTGTATCTCATGTGCATATACACAGTTTTTATTGTATATGTGTGTATGTATCTGTGTATATATCACACACAAATATACATAGTGCTTTGTTGTGTGTGTAAGTGATGGAGTAGTGAGCACATGGCTATGAATTCAGTGCTTGTAACTAATGTGGTGAAGATGTACTCTTGAACAAGGTTCATAACTCTTGTTGCCTAACTGACATGAAATATGTATAGCAGTCTTTCTCTCTCTCTCTGTCTCTCTCTCTGTCTCTCTCTCTCTACTTCATTGTTGAGTGGATAACAAAGACAGCATTAAAGATCATTTCACATAACACAATGCTTCACCTGCCGAAGCAAGGAGGGAAAACGGGGAGAAAAGAAACCGTGTGTGTGTGTGTGTGCACATGTATTCTCACATATATTCTCACATTTTTATGCACACAGTTGGTGTGTGTGTGTATGCATATGTATATCTATCTGTATGTGTGTATTCATACACACACATCATCATCATCATCATTTAGTGTCTGTTTTCCATGCTGGCATGTGTTGGACAGTTTGATCAAGGGCTAGTGCCCTTCCTAATGCCAACCACTTCACAAATTGGACTGGGTGCTCTTTATGTGACACCAGCATCAGTGACATCACCAGACTATTTTGCTAAATATAATCCTTCTTTATTCATTCGTTTTGTCTTAACCATGGATTATCTCTTAGCCATGAGATTTCAGTGATATTTTTAGAGTGACATTGTAGGGTAGGCGTAAGAGGCCCAGTTTGACTGGCTTAAACATAAAACAGGTAGAGTATTTTGGCTGAATGTGGCCAGTTTAAATGGTAAATGGTTTGAAGCATGAACTTTTCTGTTGTGGCTTTTTTGTTTTCTTTACATTATTTATGAAAGAAGTTAAAAGCAATTCAGACAAAACTGAAAAATTTAAAAAGAAGAAACTGTTTTTATGAAAAGGTTATAAAGTAAAAAAATATGAAAGAAAGAAAATATAAAAATATTCTAAGAGAAAATCAGGAATGTCTTTGTTTTACCATTTCAAAAATTCCAAATAGATCAAAGTTAAAACTAAAAGATTGAACACCTAAAGTAACTTAGCAAATGGCCATTGTAGAAGAAATAATCTTTATTAGATATATAACCTTTTGCTTCTGATGTTGAAGACTTAATGGAATATAAAATTGATGTGAATGCAACATGGATGATTTTCTATTAAATGAAATGAAAAAATTATATTTTAAGATATTAAAAATATCTTCCCGACAAAATTTATTAAAGAAATATTGTATCTGGAGAATAAAGATTAGATCAGAAGTGCAAGTCTAAAATTGACATCTTGTTAGAAACACACTGGTTCTACCAATTCCTTTTCTTTTGTAGAAGTCATTTAACCCTTTTGTTACCATATTTCTGTTGTTGAGATGCTCTGTGTTTCTTTCAATTCAATTTAAATATAACAAAGAATTTAGTAAAATAACTTAGTTATCATTAAGCTAGTGTTAGGAACATAAATTGGGACTAAGGTTTGGTGGAAGATATTAATTCAGAACTTTTGAAAGCCAGACATTTGTACAACCGAGCCAGGGGCAGTTTCAGCTGGGTTTTGGTATTGAAAGGGTTAAACCTAACTTGATTGGTTGCAATACCGTAAACTGTCTCAAATTTAATATCTGTGGAGCTGAAAGTTTAACTGTTTAGCTTCAAACCAACCAGAGCTGGCCTCTCACACTACCCTACAATGTCATTCTAAAGATAAAACACTTACATCACCAAAATCTCAAATCTATGAGATAATCCATGATTAATTCACTAGCATTTGTCTTAATAACTGATGAGCTGCCCAAGCAGACTTCAGCCCTGGCATCTGAAACTCTGAGTTTTATTATGACAACCAGCTAATTGTCACATATTTTATTTATAGATAAATTCCTCTATTTTACATAATATCAAGATCTCATTCATTCTTTTGTTGTCATATTATTATTATTAATAATATATATATATATATATCTACATATATATGTAGATATTTATGTGTATGTAGCTATATTTGTGTGTGTGTATATATATATATATATGTGCGTGTGTATATGCATATGTGTGTGTATGTGTGTGTGTGTGTGTAACCTGTCTCAAATGAGGTAAGAGAGACTGGTTTCTTATTGAGAGCGTTGGTTGATATAAGAGATAAGAATTAGAGAAAGCAAAATGTTTGTGCGACAGATTGAAAGACATTGATACGTTGGGTAAAGAGAAACAACACTACGCTTAAGATGTATTGGTTGTGTTAGGTAGGTGTGTAGTGTGTGTGTGTATGAGGTGTGTGTGTGTGAGAGGTGTGATTTGTGTAGCTACGATGTTCTCATTGCGCAGGAACCATACTGACATTTTTTTTCGGATTGTCTTATCTCTCATTAAACACAGCTAATTGAATCAGTTGTGTAGAAATGAAGTGAAAGAAGAAGAGAGAGAGAGGGAGTGAGAGGGGAAGCCAGGGAGGGAGATTGAAAAGAGAGAGAGAGAGAGAGAGAGAGAGGGAGAGAGATATGGAGTAAGACTGAAAGAAGGTGATAAGATGCTGGGTACCTGGAGAGATTGCAATAACAGATTAGAGAAGATTAGTCGTTGGGGTGGGGGAGGGGGAGAGTGGGAATAATCTGTACTGATGGTTTTCACTGGCAATGATGTGGTGGGGGGGGGGGAGAAGGATATGTGATGTGGAAAAAGTCATAATCAGTAATGCTAACCCCTAACCATCTGGGGACCAAATAATAAATAGATTTTTCAAGTTGATAAATTGTATGCAGAATGTTAAACAAGTGAATGCAAGGGGTAGATGGGTGGATGTGTGAGTGGGTGGGTGGGTGGTGATGGTTATATAGAAGATGGGAAAAGTGGTTTAAACCTGTTTCCTCACCTCTCTATCTCTATCTACTCGTCTATCTATCTATTTATCTATCTATCTGTCTGTCTGCCTGTCTGTCTGTCTCTCTCACTTTCTCCCTCTCACACACACACTCCTGGAAGGCCTTGTACCAAACTTTGGCATTGAAAGTTATACAAACAGTAGAACGGGGTGCCATTGCATAGTGCCAAAGATCCCAGTATCACCATCAAAATACAGGACCAGATACTGCAACAGCCTGGGTTTCACAAGGGCACACAGCTCTTCAGTATCCTTTGAAAATGTCTGAGAGACCTGCATGGTGTGGATGTAAGTGTCTTCAAAACAAAACTGGATGTGACCTCCTACCCATTTAGAAGAACAGAAACGACTCAGCCAACCCATACTGGCATTGAAAACAGATGTAAAACACAAACGATCTCCATAGATAAATAGATTGTCTGTTTGTCTCAATGGTGAATATTCCTAAACACTGTATTAGCACTTAACAGAGGGGCCGGGGATTAGGGTTAGGGTCCTACATTGACCCTTGTTAATCAACTGTAAATCTCAGATGGAATCAGCATCAGAGTGTGTAACAAGTTTTCATGTTTTGAATCACTGGTACCGCTCATCTGATGGGCTTCCTTACAGTTTCCCATCCATCCGAGGCTGAGGTTGACCAAAGGCTGTAACATGACATTTGTTGAATGTGCTGTGCAGTGGAATTGAACCTGAGACCTTATGAGTTCCAACCAGACTTCTTAATTGCTCACCTTTGTCTATACCTTTACATATGCACACACACACATCCATACATGTAGATATGTACAATATGCACACTCACACATGCACAGACATGCACACACATGCATGCACACATACACATGCACAGACAGATGTATGCACACACATATACAAACCGACATATAAACATGCACATGCGTACATACACATACACAACCACTCATGTACACACACATGCGCACGCACACACACACGCGCACGGAATGTGTTCCAGTGACTGTGTGATACGGTGCCGTTTCCATAGCGATGTAAGCAGTGTTGTTGACGATGATTTTCCAGTTCAGTGGATAAGTTGATGAAGACGGTACTTAGGGGAATAAATGGTGTAGGTAGGGGGCAATTATAACATCTCGTTTATTGAGATAAAGCTGTACATCTGTACGTGTTTATCAGGTTGTCACGTGGAGATGCAGCTTAAGAAATGCAGGCATCCATACGTGTACAACACATACACACACACACATCTGTGTGGGGGGAGAGGGCGAGTGCACTTTATAGTTTCTTTCGTACCTTTTATTGCACTTTCAAACTTTGATAAGTGCAGTGCGCAAAACTTTGGGCCCTCGAGTTACTTTTGTAAATTTCTGACAAAACTAAAAATGCATATTCAGGCATGGCTATGTGGTAAGAAGCTTGTTTCCCAACCACATGGTTCCGGGTTCAGTCCCACTGTGTGCCACCTTGGGCAAGTATCTTCTGCTATAATCTCAGGAAAGCCATGTAAGTCGATTTGGTAGATAGAAACTGAAAGAAGCCCATCATATAGTATGTATAATAAAATATATCTGATATATTTGGATATATGTATGTAGATATGAACATATAAGGCAGATGAATGCATATACACATGTAGGCAATTTGTATACATGTACGTATATACACATGTAGGCAATTTGTATACATGACCAATGCACACACACACACACATGATTGCCCATTTAATATGTATAGTTTTTCATTATTAACCATTTTCATACAGCTACATGAAATAACACATTTTTCCCCTGTATTTCTTCCCAATCTCTTCACGTCATTAAATTTCCTTTTTTTCCATTTCTA
>NC_142953.1:638958-646458 GCF_046866305.1 Octopus bimaculoides | reverse complement strand
GTTGTTGACTGACTCCACCCTATGAATGTCTCCTCCCACCACCACCTACCTACCAACACCAAGAACGAAGGAGAGAGAGAAAGAAAGCCTCTTTGTGGCTACTGAAAATAGCAGCTAAATCCCTTCTTGAACAACAGGTCACAGGTCACACTGGACAGTGCAGTTTTATGTACTCCTGAAGAAAAAAGACAGGATGGTCTCGACTGGAACCACTCTTGATCATAGATCTAATTATAGATAGACAGAGCTGATCTGGAACTAAACACCACCACCACCAACAACAACAACAACAACAGCAACAGCAACAAACCCCTACATATCTCCCCACCACCACCACTCCTTGCTGAGTGTTTCTATTATTTACGTTCCACCTACCCTACCCCTCCCTCACCTATTTTCTGTTTTAATACCCCCCCCCCCCATTATTTCAATGAATATGTTCTGCCTCTTTACAAATATTAACCCTCTTTTTATTTTAGTTTTTATATTTTCATCTTACACACAAAAGATCACTTTATGCCCTAAAGGTGCTGGCAATGGTGGCGGCGGCGGTGGTGGCAGTGGTGGTAGTGGGGGGGGGGTTGATTACACCCCCTCCGCCCCCCCCACTTCTCCTCCCAGCATCTATCTCTATCTTTTATTTCAATGAATCTGAAAGAAATCTGCTTAGACTAAAGAAACAGGAATTCCACACTTCTTCATCACCAGAATGGAGTGGCGGTGGTGGAGAAGTGGAGGAGGGGAATAGGATGTTTGGTGGGGGGGGGGGGGGGGGGCTAGCTTAGAGGTTGTGTTGCTTTACATCACAACTGCAGCAGCAGCAGCAGCAAGCACAATAGATAATGAATGATAAATAGCAAGAGGGTGAAACAAAAGAAAAACGACAACAAGGGTAAATAAATAGGAACCGATGTTAGCAACATGGTGGTGGTGGTGGTGGTGGTGGAGGGAGGGTAATTGTGAGGTCGCAGCATTAGCAAGGACAACTGTCAATGAATAGCAACAACATTAGCAACAGTGAATATAACTGCCATTGAATAGCAACACAAACAACAGGAATAACTAATAGCAACAGCAATAATAATAGCTGTAGATAATTCCTAATTGAGGCACAAGGCCATTAATTTTAAGGGGGTTGGATCCATTAATTTTAAGGGGGTTGGGGGAGGGCATTAATTTGAAGGGGTGGGTTATCATTGACTCCAGGATGGTGAAGTGGGAATGAGTGAGATTTGAACTCAGAATGTAAAGAAGGCAGATGAAATACCACAAGGCATATTTTATGATGCTCCGTCGATCGTGTGTACTTGACTAGATAGCAACGAGATTAGCAATAATAAAAATATTAGTAAATAATGACAATATTAGCAAGAATGATAATGAAAACATAATCTATATCTTGAAACCACAAATAACAACAACAGAAACAATAACTTTTTGAAAGGTTCAGGAAAATAATTGCAGCAACAGCAAAACATAAATAATCACCAATAATGGTTTGATTATTGTCAATATTGTGATAAAAGAAAACATTATTTACACCATTATGAAAATCAGAATAAAATCACAAGGATTGATCAACTGAAAGATATTAAAACACTTTGGAGAAACTCTTTGGGGTTTTTTCAAAGATGTTTGTAAAATGAAATTGCTGGAATATCTTCCCTTTCCTCCTCCTCCTCCACTTCTTCTTCTTTTTCTTCTTCTTCTTCTTCTTCTTCTTCTTCTTCTTCTTCTTCTTCTTCTTCTTCTTCTTCTTCTCCTTCTCCTCTTCATCCTTCTCCTCCTCCTCCTCCTCCTCCTCCTCCTCCTCACATAGCATCCTAACACAAGCCCACAACCAAAACAACTCTTCCATCCCCCCCCCCCTGATGGAATATTCCCAGCCATTGATTCACTTTCTCCTTTTCTAATAATTCCTTCCTAATCATGCCACAACTTACCATTTCTGAGGAGTGGGTCATGCTCTCACTTCAAAAAAAATTCATTACTTCCACACCCAGTCACTGATCTTGTTCCTTATTGGTTTCCATAGTTTGCAAATCTCCTCCATATACGAAGTAGTGTTGTGATAAAAGCAACATTGTTCTTAATACCAACAAAAGACAGGGTTTGAATATTATGGAAGATCGTAATAATGGGTTAAAAGTTTACCGTTGTTTGAAGAATGAATAGGGGGTGGATAGGTGGTGAGGTGGAGGTGTTAATGATGATGATGATGATGATGATAATGATACTAAACCTGTTCTCTTGGTGTGATTGCATATTGTTGTTTATTTGTGTGTTGCCTCAGTAATTACCACTGAAAATGAACAATAAAGATGACAACAATGAGTTTTCTCTTGATGACGACAACGATGATGATGATGATGGTGATGGTGATGACAATGACGTTGATAGCAAACGAAAAGACTGTTCGAAATGGTAGTGTCATCACTGTATTCTAATTGAATTTGTTCTATAAACAAAGCATTTCCAATTTAGTTCTGTTAAATGGTTGATTCATTCTTTGAGAATTACCTCTGTTTCAGTCTGTTTCCATTTAGAAGTTAATTTCCGATGAAAAGAAGGTCGTGATCAACACCACCACCACCACCACCACCATCATCATCATCATCATCATCATCATCATCTGGAATGTCTGATTTGCTTATGCTCCTATGTCCTACATCTCACTTGTATTTACAACAAATGGTTTCTCTTGCAGTTTCAGTCTTTCAAATCACCTTCTTCAATAGTCTCTCTCTCCTTTTCTCTCTCTCTCTCGACTCCATTAACTCTTTTCCAATTGTCTCCCTTGACCTACCTCTCCTCTCATAAAACTCCCATCTTCCCATTTGCATTCATTATAACATTCACCACAATTCATAATTCCTCTCTCTCCTATTATCCACTAACAGTCTCACATCAAAGCGCCAATCTATTACGTTGGACGACAATATTTTGTAGCCTTAATTGCTGAGATCCAGAGTTCAAATTCATTTCAAAGAATCTCTCATTTCCCATTGTCTGTTCCATTCTATTCCTACAGACTGTCTGAACCATATTACTTCTGGTGCTCCAAAGGGCATTTCATTCTTCTCAATAATCTCTTAATGTTCTTCATATGGCATCGATTGCCTGCTACTCTTCTTGCCGTTTCACTGTTTTGCTTTTCATCCATCTCATCCATTCCTTGCCATAATCCCCGACATCAACATCTCTCCATGTTTTATCTTTTATTTGTTGCAATCATTACACTGTGGCCATGCTGGGGCGCTGCTTTGAAGAATTTTTTTGTCAAATGAATCGGCCTCCCAGGAATTATCCGAAACCCAGTACTTATTCTATTGGTTCTCTTTTGTAGAACCACTAAATTACAGGGACGTAAACACACCAACACTGGCTGTCAAGTGGTGGCGGGAGACAAACACATACATAAAGACACACACACATACATACGATGGGCTTCTTTCAGTTTCCGTCTACCAAATCCACTCACAAGGCTTTGGTCAGTTTGTGGCTTTAGTAGAAGACACTTGCCCAAGGTGTCATGCAGTGGGACTGAACCGAGAACCATTTGGTTCAGAAGCAAGCTCCTTACCACACAGCCACGTCTACACCTATCTTTCCATATTTTACTGGTCTCATCTTTGAGCCATACTTATCTGTTCAAAAAAGAAAGATACCCATAAAAAGATAACAACCTTGATGTACAGGATGTAACCTGTAGAATTTCTTGAAATTCACCAATGGGCGAAAGCTACGCAAAACTATATCCTTATAAGGCAATTCACTTCTCATCTCTCTCTCTCTCTCACACTTACATACAACATCATTCTATCATTGAATCACTATTTCAGCCTGCCCTTCTCATATATATATATATATATATATATATAAATATAAATATATATACACATATATATACATACATATATATGTTTATATATATTTACTTATAAATTTACTCACACACACACACACATTTACTCTAACAAAGCTACTCATTTTAATCTAAATCTAATCCCAAATCATCTCCCACCGCTTCTCAACCCCCATCCCCTCCTCCCCCACCCTTCTCCGTAATATTGTTAACTCTTCTCTGCTCCCACTGTTTATTTAGCCAAAGCAAAAAAAAACAAAACAACAACAACCCAACCCCCACCCCACCCCACCCTACCCCACCCCTCCTTCCTCCTCTTCCTCCTCCTACTGCTCCCCTTGCGGCTTCCACATCAAAAGCCGTGGAATCCATCGAATGATTTTATTGGTATTGACCCATGAATTTCGCTATTGTTGAAACATGTTGGCTTCATTGTGCTGATAGGTTGGACTTACAGACATGCTCGAATGACTCATCCTTTTCCTTCTGCACCCCACCCCCTCACTGCCTTACCCTTCTTCTTCTTCTTCTTCTTCTTCTTCTTAGCACACTAATCAGTAACCAATCAGTTGAGACTCAAACTATTCAATCCTCCAAATAGATATTGGTCTGTGGCAATGAGATTATGGTTCTGTTGTTATTTTAGGATTCCCATTAAAAAGGCAAAGAAAAAAAAAAGACATCGATAAAGAAGTTTCGTTGAGGTTTTTTTCCTCTTCTTCTTCTTCTTTAGCAGTGATTATTATTATTGTTGTTGATGATGATGACATTGCTGTTAATTTCTTTGTTGTTGTTATTTTGTCATCGGTGTACTCGTGACAGCGTCATTGTCAAAAGCGACTCTGCTCCAACTCGTAAAATATTGAAACCAGCAAACACCTCACACCCGCACCCTTCTCACTTCCGACTCTGATGTTGTTGTTGTTGTTGTTGTTTAATGTATTTTGTCGATATGACATTCCACGTGCTTGTCACACGTCATCATTGGTCATTTCCCATCTGGCCTCTTGTTCATTCTTCCATGTCGGGAGAATTGGATAAAAGGCAAGGAAACATGATTGCGACAGCCAAATGGAAATGAAATGAAATATTGAAGTATTGCAATGTTCAGAGAGTGTGCCATCGTCATCATCATCATCATCATCTCTATCATCATCATCTCTATCATCATCATATCATCATCATTATTGTATTCATCATCATGATCATCAACATCACTGTCATCTTCATCATTATCATCACCATTGTCATCATCATCATCATCATCATCATCATCATCATCATCGTTTTAACGTCCTCTTTTCCATACTCACATAAATATGTATACCACGGGCTGCTCTTCAGGCCAAGGATATCTTGATTAAATAAAAGTTTACATTGTCGCAAGGAGGTACTTGTTAACGCATATATATGACTAGCTTCTATCAGGTTTTGCCTACCAGATCCATTCACAAGGCTCTGGTTGGCTCAGGGTTATATATAGTAGAAGACACTTCCCTGGGGTGTCACACAGTGGGACTGAACCCAAAACCACGTGATTGGGAAGCAGACTTCTTACCACACAGCCACACTAGTTAAACATAAGAAGGCGGGGGTACCCTGTGTAGGTACTCAACGACTAGCATTAATCAATACGACTCCATTTAGACACACATCTACAAAGAACAATATCTATTGATTTAATAATATTTGAAATGGTAACAAGCCAAGTCAACAAAAAAATATAGATTGAACCCTTTGATGTCTTTCCCTATCTCCTCCCCTCCCCTCCACAACAACTCAGATTAACGGCTAATCACAATCTAAGAGGCTCTTTGAATCTTTTTTACGACCAGATTTCTGTCCTAATGAATTATATTCTGTATTCTTTTATTGTTTCGACTCTGGCCATGCTGGGGCTCAGCCTTGGAAGGTTTACAAGAACAAATCAAGCTCAGTAATTTGAACCCAGATTGCCAAAAGCCATATCTATAAATACAGGTATCAACACCGTGCCCCCCCCCCCCCCCAGTGATGTAAGTGTTAAATCCCCAAAGATCTTGTCACAATATAGAATTCCCTGACATGGAGGATATTTTCCCTTGGAGTCCATGTTTAATGCAAGCCCACATGGAAACAGGTTTCCATGTTGTGGAATTCCACATTATGGTAAGAATTCTAAGGAACACAACACATTTCCATAACACAAGGGATGTAGCACAAAGCATTCTGTTCTGCACTTTTAAAGATTCTACCAATTCTCTCCGCCTTCGCTCTACGATTCTTAGGCAGCCTTGGCAGTATCACAGATACACACCACCACCATCACCACCACCACCACCACCATCACCACCACCACCACCTCCATCTGTTTTCTCCATATTGTCAGCTTTAAATGTTTAAATGTTTTCTTAATTGTCACCTCACGCATGCAACTTTCTCTTTCTCTCTCCAGCTATCTCCTCCCTTCCCTCTCTCGCTCTCTTTCTTTCTCTATTCCCTTCTCTTGTTTTCTCTCTCTCTCTCTCTCATCTCACTATCAAACAGCTCCCACTGCTGCTTTCGCCCTTAGTATTCTACAGCTGCCTCCCTTTTCATCCATTCACTACACACATGCAAACACTTGAACACCAACATGTACGTGCATACAGGCACACACACACACACACACACACACACACACACACACACACACACACACGCCATGCAACAGCCCCCTCCCCCCATACACACCAACCTCTACAGCTGACCTGTCTGAGAGACATTCCACTGCTTAGTCATGAGTCCTTTGCAGAAGAGAGAGAGAGAGAGACATATAACGACCACTAGTATCGCACACACACACACACACACACACACACACACACACACACACACACACATTCATCTACAGGTAACACTACATCGTTATATACCCATACATACACACATTCTTCCCCAGGTGACCCACACTATAATCTATAGACACTGTCTCTCTACACACACCCATAGTTGATAGACATTGTTTTATACATTTGTCCTTAACACTGACCACTGTCACTGGTGGGCAAGGGGGTAGGTGTAGTATATATGTTAAGGGTAGTGATGGGTGGGGTGTCCATTTGGCCATCTGTGTCCAAACACAAGCATGTTTCCTGCTTGATCTCCAAATTGAAATCTTGTTACTGTTTCTGTGACTGACCATTATCTTCCCCCCCCCCCCCGCCCCACACCTCCACAGCCTCCACTCATTAATTAATCACTGACCAATCAATGACCGAGGTGACACCTTACAGCGGGGTTGGGAAACAAACTTCTTACCACACCACCATGTCTGCCATGCATGGGCGTGTGGTTAGGAATTTTGTTTCACAGCCTCATGTTACAGGTTCAATCCTATGGTGTACCTTGAGCATCTTCTGCCGCAGCCCTGAGCACCAGCTTGATTAGTTGGGTAGGTTTGTTTACTGACAGAACGAGTATCTGGTCTAAAATAAGGACAAGGGTTAATATTTGGGTTAACTAAAAAAAAAAAAGAAAAAAAAAAAACTTTAGAAAACTCTTCATGATGGTGTCCCAGCATGGCCACAGTCCAATGACTGAAACACATAAAAGATAAAAGGGATATTTATATATAATGTTAATTAATGTGAAATAAATAGGGTTTATGTAGCCTT
>NC_142953.1:628958-633958 GCF_046866305.1 Octopus bimaculoides | reverse complement strand
TTTGGCTCAAATATGAACTAAATCTTGCTTCTGATATTGGAAAATAGTTTATTGCAGTTCATTTTTGATTTTGTTTTTACTTGATATTATTTATGTCTTTTTTTCTTTTACCAAATGGCCTTTCATCTTTTCAGGGTCAATAAAATAAATACCAGTTGATCACTGGGGTCAATGTAATTGACTTGCGGATGAAATGCCGCTAAGCATTTTGCCTGGTGCAGTAGAAATGGTTTCATATTTTGGCACAAAGCCAGAAAGTTCAGGAGAGGGTGGGGGGCAAGTGAATTACATCAACCCCCAGTGACTAACTGGTACTTATTTTATTGACCCCAAAAGGATGAAATGCAGAATCAACCTCAGGAAGTTGAGCTCAGAACGTAAAGACAGGTGAAATGCTGCTAAGCATTTTTCCCTGTGTATTAGCAATTCTGCCTGCTCACCACCCCCTTACCATGGAATGGTAATAATGAAAACCTGATAAAATAACATGAAATAATGTTTTTTTGAAAATGCTTTCTCTCCTTTGCCCGTAATAACAGGATTGTAATCTTTGTGAGTGGCTCAGCTAAAATGGTTTTTGTGTGTTTCTTTTCCAACTGATCTAATCCAGTTGATTTGGCCGTCATCTATAACCAACATTTTATTCAAGTGACAGAAAAGTTGTCCTTATAATCAATCATTACAGTTTCCAGCAAAGACAGTGCAAAATAAATAATAAATAAATATAAATCCACTCTTGGACAGGCTTTGGAATAAAACTGAATAATCTATTTTCTTGTGGCGGTATAGATTAGACGGCTTTGTACATATTGATCTTGTTTAATGTGAGGGCTGTTCGTAAAAGCTGAGTAAGACTGGGGAAGAGGTGGAGGCAGAGGCGTAGTTGAGAGAAGTCATGTATGACACAGCAAACTAGAGAGTGGTGTGTGCATGAGTGGAGGGTGCTGTCCAATATGGGCATATTTCGAGTGTAAATCATCTCTAAAACACACAAAGGATGGATGTGTTGATGGTGCCATCATTTGTTGCTGTTGCTGTTGTCCATTAAATCGATTCTGAATTTTGATTGAATAGAGATCTAGGATCAAAAGAATTCCATCCATGACCATCCTGTCTGTCTTTTTGTTTTTTTTGTTTGTTCTTTTATTCAGGTAATGTATCTAAAACAGCTTTTATCAATGTGTCCTCTTTTTGTTTTTGTTTTGTTCTGTTCTAACAACATTAGAGTGTGATTTGAGGCAAATTTGGTTGCTATTTCTAGCAAGTAGAACGTCTGTGTGGAGGCTGCTGTGTTTTCTGGATCAGGTGATGTAGGATAGAGTGGTGGGGGGGGTGATAGACTGAGTAGAAGGACAGGGTAGGGTGGGGACAGGTTGGCAGGGTGGGTGTCGGGTGGGTGTCGGGTGGAGAGATATATCTGCATTTTATGGAGACATTTGATATCCAGTTAGAGCTATTCAGGGTGGAGGTGCAGTAATGTAACGTCCATCCTATTGCTGACTTACGATCAAAGGCATTCCAACTATGACCATACCATGGAGTGGGGTGGGTCATGTTTATACAGAGGGTATCTTGGACTATTTTAGCCAATGAGTTCCTTTTTGTAAAGGAACATTATTTAGCAGTTACTTCTAACAGAATGGCTGACTTATTTTGTTTTCCCCATATTCCCTCGTGTAGGTTGAACTATGTAAAATGTCAGAGAAAGAAACCTGGCTGTTTCTTGCAATACAGACCAATGCATCGAATGAAAAAGGTTTTTCAGGGTCTCCTTAAAATACTATTGTGGATCCCCAGTTTACTATTTTGTTGCATGGACCCCCTAACATCTTATATTGGCCCCAGTAGAGAAACACTGCGATACAACATCAGTTTGTCACCTGATATGACCATTTCCAAAAAGTATTGGTCTTCCTTCACACAATCAGGAAGATCCTCCATGGCTGAAACCTGATTTTCTTTTTTGAGACGGCCACACTCGACACACTCTACTTCCAAGCACTACTATAAACAGTAGAAAGGGGCAAGAACATTGTAACTTAGTGAGCACATGTGACAGGGTTCACGGTCATTGTGAGCCAAGCAGCTTCACTCTGCAAACTTTAGCTCCATTACAATAGCAACATTCTTGATACCGTTTCATCAGACCTCGTATATAGTCTCTTTAGAAGAACCGAATGTCAGC
The DNA here is from genome assembly GCF_046866305.1 of Octopus bimaculoides. Lineage (NCBI taxonomy): Eukaryota > Metazoa > Mollusca > Cephalopoda > Octopoda > Octopodidae > Octopus > Octopus bimaculoides. The sequence goes on along the minus strand of NC_142953.1, from coordinate 631,773 downwards.
ACCATGACATACCGAACAGTCAATCTGAATCAATGCCGTACCAGATCATTATTTTTTCCACGTTGACAAAGTCTCATACTGCACTCTGATTCTCATATGTTCTTACCTGACCCTTGTCTTAAATCCATCATCCAATTTACATTAATATCATTAATAACCTTTAATCTGTATTTGATCGACTCACACAGAATTGGATGGAAATGAATCAATAACACACACAAAAAAAACAAATCAACATCAGTGACCCCCACCCCCACCCCCTTTAGAAAACACTGCTTTTCCATTACAGAGATCAATCAGATTTAGACATATTATGTATCCTATGGTATTTTTGTATATCATATACTTATTATATACTTATTATATATTTTATCAATATTTAGCAGAAGCAACAGAGTGACTCAGGAGCCGAGAGTTTCGTGTGTTAGCACTTTGCAATAGCATTTATATACACATCAGTTTGGAGTGTGTGTGTGTGTGTGTATATATATATATATATATATATATATATATATATATATGTATAATATGTATTTATAAATATATGTATATATATGACATGTATGTGTATGTATATATATGTGTGTGTGTGTGTGTGTGTGTGTGTATAGCGATATGTAAGATATATATATATAGATCTTACATGTCAGCTATATGTATTATATACATGTATTATATTAAAGATATCATATATATACATATTATATATGTTGACTGTGTGTGTGTGTGTGTGTGTGTGTATGTGTTATTGCTACTCCTGGTGTAATCTCTTGTAAAATATCAATTGCAAATATCTAAATCCAACTTGGAATACATTTCCACGATGTTCAAGCTTCAGTCTGTCGGTTTTTTATTAAGATTCAATGAATCTTAATGGCATTTTAGGATTTGAGGATTTTTGTGTTTTGCTATTTTTGTTTTATTTTTCTGCTCATTGGCCCCCGAAAGGAACAAAATCAATTTTCTGCCACTCAGCTGTTTTTGAAGAAAACCAATTAGGGATTAATAAAGAAGGATATTGTCTGAGACTGTTGGTAAATAACTGCATCTGTTGGAATTGAACTGGCCTGTGGAGATATGTGTGTGTGTGTATACAAACACTCTTACATACATACATGTGTGGGAATATATACACACACACACACACATATATATCCTTATCTATATACGGATATATATGTGTGTATTCATTTCCCCATATATATATATATATATATATATATATATATATGTGGATATATATATGCCTATATATTGGATATACATACACACACACACACACATATTTATATATATGGACATATACACAGTCATGTAACTGCATGTGGACTGTTGGCGATTTCTCCTTATTTTTCTGTTTTTTAATTGTTTTTTGTAGTGACTATATATATATATATATATATATATATATATATATATATATATACACATACATACAAGGGTGAGGAAAGAAAAGATAAGTGGGTAAGAAATGGTTCTGTGGCTGGTAGGATGAGTGAGTGGCACGATCCCAGTCAGTTCTGAGGAACTAAGATAATTATAGTTCTGGTAGGTAACACTGAAAGAGGAGACACAGCATGCTTGTGGTCCAGAGGTTGAAGTATGTGTGAACGTGTTCTATGGTGGATGTTGTGTCTATGTTAGGGCGACTATAACAGAAGTGTCAAGTGGACAACGGAACGTAACGGATGTAATGTTTAATCCGCAGTGGACTTTAGTAAATGTTATACTTCTTCCATGTAATGTGCTTGATATATATATGTGTGTATATTTATATAATGGATTCTATACAAATATAGTGCGCAGTAGATTGACTGTATCAGACGTAATATCTAGTCGATACTTGACCAACAATAGTTTAAAGTAGGTGATCTACTAATGTCTTTATTGATCAAAGATCAAATAAACGACAGCTATGAGCTGAGATGTTAGTGAAAACAGTGACATCTAGTGTCAATCTAAGGAGATATGTAGATACTGTATTAAAATGATATTATCAATAATGCCACATGGTGTGCTTATCTGAAATTACACCGGAGTTAAAACTCTGATGACAGCAGTGATGCTGCTGCTGATGGTAATGGTGGCTGTGACTTTTGTTGCAACATTTGCATTGTTGAAATAAATTGACCTGCGATAGTTTCTGTTTGGTATTTAGAAAAGTCTAGTTTTTCTGCTGGTTTCAAGGATCGTAGCCGTGGTGGTTGTTGTTGTTGTTGATTGGAAACCTGATTTCTGATGGCCTCAGTATTGCGTTTTGCTGAAAATGCTGTTCATAGCTTTATTTGTCTCAGACGACACGACCGATCATGTACGGCTTCCAGAAACATGCAATCCGTTTGTTTGATTTTTAAACAATGCGTTATTAAAGGAACTTGTATTATAGCGTTGTTGTTGCTGTTGTTGTTGTGGTGGTAGCAGTGGTGGTGGTGGTGGTGGTGGTGGTGGTGGTTTTAGTTGTTGCAAATGGATAAAAAGATAGAGAAATATTGGCAGTTAATGATTTTATGTTAGAAAGAGCTGATATCAACTTTCTTGAGGTTACAAAAGACAATTGTGGAGGGCTGCCTCACTGGCTGTTTCATAGATTTTCTGAAACAATGAATAGACAGAGCACGTGTCCTTGCACACAAACACACACACGCACACACACACACACACATATATATATACATACATGCACACATATCTATTTATATTTGTCATATATATATATATATATATATATATATAAATGTGTGTGTGTGTGTGTGTGTGTGTGTGTGTGTGTGCAAAGGGTGAAAAACATATGCATATACGTATGTCTACACATCAA
>NC_142953.1:598958-618958 GCF_046866305.1 Octopus bimaculoides | reverse complement strand
TTTACGACACACAGAGGAAGCGTTGGGCCCCTTCTTTGGCATGTGCATCCCCACACAGCACAAAAGGGAAAGACATGCTAGATGATGTAGTCCAAGATACACAGTCCCCGAGAGAAAGGGTCAATGATCATGATTGATACACCTTTGACCATAGGCCTTCTCATTCAGAACTGACCTTGGGCTAAACAACTATAACAACAAAAGTAATTGTGTTTAATCCAGACACATTGTGTTGGTCTGGCAATCACCTTCAAGAAGCCAAAATGTAACAACAGTCCAAATCTATTCGTTAATTAAAATCTTTAATTAATTCCGTGGAAACACTGTGAAACACTGATATGCTGCAATATGTAGCCAGGTGTGCCACAAATGGAATTATTGAAACGCATGTAAAATACAAAGAGAAATTCTATTTCATTAATTAACCAACAAAGTAACATTTAATGACATTTTGAAGTGTATTTATATTATCATTTAGATAATTATATTTATAGATTTAAACTATTTTAATAGATTTGTCAAAAAAATATGTTTCGACTTTATACACGAAATGTATGAAAATAGTTTTATTTCCTTTAAAATGGTCAACGAATTAAAATGAAATCATTTTGAAATGGAATAAATGAATGGAAGACTTGAGAAACATTGCCAAAGTGGCCAGTCTTGGTACTACACCCAAAATTGAGCCTGTACAGTTTTACACCAAACTAAGGTACTGTATGGTACCTCACCAAACTAGTTCAGCCTGTACAATACAAAACTGTAGTACAGCATGGTTCCACACCAGATTGAGGTACATCATGGTACCACACCAAACTGTATGGTTCTATATCAAACTATGGTACTATGATATGATACAGCATGGTCCCATATCAGACTGTGGTACATGATTCTGTACCAAATTGAGGTACAGTATGGTACTATATGGCTATAATAGAAGACACTTGCCCAAGGTGCCAGAAAGTGGGACTGAACCCGGAAACATGTGGTTGGGAAGCAAGCTTCTTACCATACAGCGATGCCAGCTCTGCGATTGGTTGCTTTTACTGCAGTTAAGGAGCTCAATCTGCCCTTATGAAAATTTATTTAGTCCATAGATAGTACCCTGACCTGTACTACTCTTCTGGGGTCAGAACAGATCTGGGAGTTATGGTAATTAAGGGGCTGACTCCAGAGCTCCCCATCTGGAGCTTCAACACCTGAAGCAGTTTAATGTCAAACCCAGGTAAGTCTCCCCTATGGTCTAAAAACATCAAATAGACTGGATACTTTGGGAAACGTTGTTTTAGACACATTAGGCAAAAGCTCAGACAGAATGGTCACATTTGGAGTGTCTTTGATCAGAGCTTGTCTGGAGATAAACGACGGCAACAATGATTTCATGTTAACAATAATAGTTTGCGTGCACGTGTGTGTGTGTATGTGTGTGTAACTATGTGTGTGTATACACCTTTCACATCCCCCTCCACTCAAATTCTGATGTCTTAAAAACAAGTTGCATCAGATCATATGCAGTATTAGGTATATAAAAAGAACAGGGTGGGCGTGGTTGGGGTGCTTTTGATAACGGAGGTATGTTTGAGGCTGTAACAATAAATACCAACAACAGCAACAACAACAACAACAACAACAGCAATAACAATAACATCATCCACGATGCAACAGACCCATTAACATCACCAGATATCACCCAAACAATTTAATGATAAGCCAGCATTTCTGTTAACAAAAGGTAATATTCTCAGTGTGTGTATAAGGTGAGTGTGTACATGCATATATATATATATATGCATGTGTGTGTGTTTATAGTCACCCTACCTCCACCTACTCTATGTCACATGAATGGAATTCCAATCCCTTCTTACTCTAATAACACTTATCTCTCTCTCTCTCACTCACTCTCTCTCTCTCTCTCTCTCTCTCTCTCTCTCTTCCCCATCACCACACACACATATTTATCTCTGTCTACCTGTCTGTACTTCAATAAATACAGAAAATGGTTCTTTTATTGTAATTTCTATGCAGGTATGTGCATCGTGCGTGCATGCGTGCACGCGCACACACACGTGTCCTCGTCCACCTCATCATTATTGTCTAATGTTCATTTTTACTGCTGCTGTTTTGGTGTTAGGGGTGGGGTGGGGTGGGGGCAATGAAAATGCTTTGACCATCCTGGGCTGGACCTGGGTCCGTAGCCCCTAATCAAATTTTGTTATGCTATGAAGGCACAACATGATTTGTTGGCAGGAGACATGGCAACAATGTCACCACTTTGGGGGGAGGGGACACACAAATGTAAACAAACCCACAAACACACTCTTACGTACATGCATATACAGGATCATATAAGGCAGGCTTCTTTCAGTTTCCATCTACTTGAAATGTTCAGCTAAAATGAAGTTCTCTAAAACAACATTATGTTTCCACACTGGAATATCTGACCCGAAATCACAACCCATGAATGATATTTGTTTCCCAATGCAACAGTTTTCTAGAGCCCTGGAGTTGTCAACTGACTTTGAGGGTATCAAGTGACCATGCCGGATGGGGGTAGGGTGGCACTCAACCACTTGCATGTTAATTTCCCAAGCAGGTTGTTCCATTAATCGGATCAACTGCAACACTCATCATCATTTGCAACAGAATACCAGTTTAGTAGTAACACCATGTCACAATGCCGGTTGCCAACCTACAATTCACCATTCAGAAATGGGTGATTTTTTTTTGTTTGTTTTTTTTTCCTTGTGTCCGTCAGCATTTTGTGGCATCATTTATTTGAATGAGATGTCTAATAAGTGTGTTCAATAATATAACTATTGACCTATTGTGGAAAATACTATCTTAAATGGCAGTCTAACGGTTAAGTAGGTTTACAGTTTGTATGTTGAAATGCAATTGAAGGAGAAACTAAATTTACGACTACTTCAACACTTACAGTCCGAGCCTGAAATTAAATGAAAAGAAAATATCAAAACACACAAAGCACAAATCTTGTTTAAAATTTATTTGATTCTTTCTTAAGTTTTTCATTGTTCAGTTCTTTTTTTTTTTTAGGTTTGAAATTAGTTTTTTTTTAGTTTTTTTTAAGATTGTTTTTTAGATTTGTTTTTGGATATTTTTAAAGATTTAGATTAGAAAAAAGTTGTCAGGCTGTTAGTTTGCTATTTTCTTCTTTTTCTTTTTACTGTTAATTAATTTTTGTAGTAAGATGTTGGTTTCCCAACCACATGGTTCCAGGTTCAGTCCCACTGCGTGGCACCTTGGGCAAGTGTCTTCTACTATAACCTCAGGCTGACCGAAGCCTTGTGAGTGGATTTGGTAGATGGAAACTGAAGGAAGCCTGCTGTTTATATATATATGTGTGTGTCTTTGTGTCTCTGTTTGTTCCCCACTACCTCTTGAAAACCGATGTTGGTGCATTTATGTCCCTGTAATTTAGCAGTGTGGCAAAAGAGACCGATAGAATAAGTGCTAAGCTTTAAAAAATAACTCCTGGGGTCAGTTTATTTGACTAGAAATTCTTCGTGGCATTGGTACTCCAGCATGGCCACAGCCTAATATCTGATTTAATGTTAGCAGTTAGACTTATAGTGGGGGGGAGTAGGGTGGTAAATAGCGCTGGTGGTAATAGTGGGGAGAGGGGGGTTAGTTAGTGCCCCCTCGTGTCTTAGTAACTCAATGAATTACCTTTGAACATAGAATGTGCCAAGGCCATTCTTTAGACTTTTGCTAAACTCACATTCCAGAGAAACGATTAAACCTACCTCTACCTCCCTCCCTTGCTCCCTCCATCTCCGTGCAAACCCCTCAACCATTCATTTTCCCCCCTCACCACTACCCTAGGTATTTTCCCTCCATCTCCATCCCACCCCACCTCGTCTGTCCACTTTCTTCCATAACTTTTCCTCTCTTCAAAGACTTCTTTCTCCAATTTTTCATCTTCTTTGTACCTTCTCTTCCTCCTTCATGTCCTCCAATTCTCCCCACCACCACCACCACCACAATCACCACCACTACCGTCTCTCTCTCCTTATCCTCCTCCCCTATCCATCTCACCTTTTCTCCCTCTTTCTCCTCCCTCCCTGCTCTTCAGCATATATGTGCATACACATGGACACACAGACACACACACACACACATATACATAAAAGCGCGAGAGAGAGAGAGAGAGAGAGAGAGAGAAAGGTTTGGCAGGAGGGGAGCCCAGTAACTCATTAACAGTCCTGATTAGCCTAATCAATCATGATTCCATGATGGCAACAACAACAACAGCAGCAGCAGCAGCAGTTATTGGAACAGTGTAGATTTGTCTACCAGAGTGCAGTTGCGTTGCTTCATTCCTGCAGCATGATCGCTGTTGGTTTCATTCACCAAACAAAGAACTGAAATTATCCAAACTGCAGGAATTAACCATCTTCTCATTAATATTTTTGTTGTATTTTCTTAAATCATTTTCTAAAATTAATTGATTTCCTTGCATTTATTCGTTAAAAATGAATATTTCCTTTATTGAGTTTTTATTCCTGTACGTGCGATCAATTATTGTCCACCAGGCCAAACAACACCGGCTTCATTCCTGCATGGCTAATTAAATAATTAGCCAATGGACCGAGCATTGTTGTTATTGTGTTGTGAGTATTGAATTAGGCAAGGATTTGTTGCTACCCTAAGTCGAATTTCTAAAATAAGGAACCTCTTCTAATTCAGACTTCAGTGGTTTGGGTGGAATCAAGAAGAATAGAACTCTCCGATGTGTGTGTTTGTTTGTACACACACACACACACACACACACACACACACACACACCTGTACGTAGGTTCCAATCCAATCCAAGTTATGGATCCAACATTGGGATGGTTTCAGGTGTGGCATTTGCATAAAAGGAAGACACACAGGTGGAGTTTAAAGATTCCCAACAGTCGTTTCAGCAGCTTTTCTCTGTTGATGAGTAGTTTCACTTCAGTCCTTAGACTGCAGCAATACAGGGGCCACTGCTTTGTAGGGGTTTAGCCAAACACGATATTAATATTTGGACAAATTAAGGCCGAAAGCTTAGCAGAATGATCAGCATGCAAAAGGCAAAAGGCTTAGCGGCATTTCGTCTGGCTTTATGTTCCGAATTCAAATTCTGCCAAGGTTGACTTTGCCTTTCATCCTTTCGAGGTCAATAAAATAAGTACCAGTCATGTGCTGGGGTCAATGGAATCAACTTATCCCTCTCCTGACCTTGCTGGCCTTCCACCAGAATTTGAAACAATATTGAGAACATATGCAAAATTATAACTGCACCATTATATGCACAGGTATAGATGCATGTTTATAAGCTTTCCTATTCATACCTACATGTGTATCTACATGTATATATAGGTATATGTAGGTATGTATATTTAACCCATAGTCTGCGTATATCTGAAGATGCAACAACTGTGCACAGTATATGTATGTATACATACATGCGCACAGACGCACGCACGTACGTGCATGAACAGAGCTAACAATTTTCACATTCCATCACTCTTACTTTCAACACTGCCGCCCACCCCCACCCCCACTCCCACCAGTTATTGATTTCTTGTTATTTATTTTCCGTCTTTCAAACGTTCCATTCCACACTTCGCCTTCCCCCTCCCTCCCTTTCACTCATCCTTACCCACCACCACCACCACCACCACCACCACCATCAACCTTTCACGTAAACAACTACTATACGTATCTCGTTAACCTCATGTGACTAATTACCAACAATGGAGCTCAATTTTATTATTAACTCAAATTTCTCAATTTCCATTTTCAAACTGTTTTGCCAAACGCTCTCTGTTGATGCCACAGCGTTTGCCAAAAACTGGCTGAAAACGTTTTCTCATATCAGAAATCTGTCATTAAAGTTCAACCATTGAACACCAACAACAACAGCAACAACTTTAAGTCTTGCAGTTTCTGTTTGTTTATTCCTGTTAATGTTTTTTTCTTCCCTTTTTACAAAAGAGACGTAGAAGCCACGATAAATGATGATGATTGTGATGGCAATTGTGTTTGTTGTGTAGTTTGCATTTTAACTGAAAATGAAAACTCAAAGCCAAACCTATTTGTAGCTTATTTAGCCAGGTGCTACCATTGCAAAGACATCCACCTATTAATTTAATTCATTTAGATTGTTTACAAAGATGCAGTGGAGCAGTAACGAAGGGTGCTTGGGTGGTGCTGTGGCTGTTTACTTAAATTGCTAACGATAAAAGGAATCTATCTAATTCTGGTCTAACTACATTTTAATTAATAATTATAATCAGGTTAAGAAGTGCATTGTAAAGTTTGCAACCAGAATTTATTTGAAAGTTCTTTAATCCATTCTTGTAATGTTATAGAAAAGGTTACAGGTGTTGTGTAGGTGACTGTTTGATCATCTTGTTGATGGGTTCCATTATTAGATGTTGGTCATACTGGAGCACTGTCTTTCAAGGTTGTTCATTGTTGTTTACAACAAACCCAGTACTTAGTTATTCTGATGTTAAGTTTATCGATCTCTGTTTATCAAATGGTTGAGTCAAATTATTTTTGAAGAGTTAATTGTCTTTAGTGATGTAAATATAATTAAAACTGGTAGGAGCTTCAGTGCACACACATGCACACACCCTTTCTCTGTGTGTGTATGAAGGAGGTGCTGAAAAGTTCCTGGCTTTGTTGAGAAAAAATGAATACACATCACCATAGTAAAGATTAATAGTGTATTTTTATTTTGGTTGAATCTGTCTCTTCCTTCTCTGATTTTATTGACTTTCACCTGTGCATAAATAGGATCTTCAGGCAAATTCCAGCTTGTGTGTGTGTGTGTGTGTGTGTGTATGTGTAAGTTCATAAGATGGTCTCCATAATAACTTAGTAGCTGTTAGAAATTTATGTTTCAAGTTTCAGTTGACCCATTAAGTCCAAGAGTACTTAAATTTCTGAATATTACTTTTAAATTTTTACAGATGATTGAAAATAGATTAAAATGAGAAAAATAATAATTAAAACTCCTGTTCTTCAAGTAGAAATGGAAATACTTGGTGTCCTATAAATAGGACACTCTGGCAATGAGTGCCCTATTTATAGGACAGTGGGACTTAATGGGTTAATTCATGTTTCTTCTAACAATGCTCTATTCTATGGAGCCACATGATCATAATCTACAGAAATTATCCAAAACCACCACCACATACACATACACACACCAATCTTGAATTTGGTGGTTCAATACAGAGATATCTGATCTGCAAATATTTGTTCTTTGAAAGAATCTAGTTTTGTTATTAATAAATTGCTTCGTTGTAATTTTTTAATTTTTGTCTTCATCTCATTTGAATATATTTTACTATAATATTGATTTTTTTTTTCTGTCTTTTCTAGGTAAGTTCATCTTTGAAAGTATTTCACTCTCACTTAATTAAGTCTAAGGTGTGGACAACGAGACAATCAGAGGTAAAACAAAATTCATTTCCATTTTATACTCCCTGAATGCAGGCATATGTATATATATATTCATCATCATCATCATCATTTAGTGTCCATTTTCCATGCTGGCATGGGTCAGATGGTTTGACTGGAACCGGAAAGCTGGAGAGTTGTACCCTTCTCGATTGCATTGCCCAACTCCATCGTTCACATTCCTTCATTTCTGTTCATTTGTAATCCCTGCTCTGAAATATCAGCCTCCTTGCTGCTGTTAGAACTACAGACCACACCACATGTATGTGTGTGTGTGGTGGTGGTGGTGGTGGTGAGGCGGAGTGCAGCGAGTGCTCAACCATATTCATTTCTAAACTGGTATTTACAGGCATTTTTCTGAGATAGATCACTGTGCACAGGTTCTGAAATCTACACTGTGTGAGAGAGAGAGAGAGAGAGAGAGAGAGAGAGAGAGAGAGAGACAGAGACAGAGATGCGAGGAGAAAGAAAGATCAAGAGAGTGAGTAGGGGGAGAGGAGAGAAAGGTGGGTAAAATGTTGCACGTAAAGTTTCCTCTCTCTCCACACCACAACACTCTCCTTACATGCCCTCTCCTCCTTGTTAACTTATTTAGTTGATTCATGATAGGAACTGGATCAATATCGAACTGGTTAGCAGATTGGCACAATCTCTGTGGGTGGGCGTGTGGGGGGAGGCTGGGTGTGTGTGTGTGCATGCATATGTGAGTGTATGTAAATAGATAAGTGTGTATGTGTATGTGTGTGCGATTATATATGAATGAATATGTCTCTGTCTTCCTCTCTTTCTCTCTCCCTTTGTCTTTCTCTCTCCCTTTGTCTTTCTCTCTCTCTCTCTCTCTCTCTCTCTGTACATATACATATGTGTGTGTATGTGTATATATGTGTATTGGCATGTGTATATATGTGTGTGCATGCATGTATATGCATGTATATATACGTGTGTGTATATATATATATATACACACACACACGCACACACATATGTGTGTATATATATATATATATATATATATATATATATATACATGTACATTCACACATACACATGCACACACACACAAGCAGGCGTATAATTTCCCTGTGCATGTGTTGTGGCTCTGTACGTGCAGAGTTCAAATCACAGCAAGATCAACAATGCCTATCAACCTTGCGGGGCTCAATAAAATAAAGTAGTAGTCAAGTATAGAAGGTGATTTAATTGACTGATGCTTGTGTGTGTCCCCCCCAGGCTCCATCGGGGTGGGGGGAGAGATAGAGACAGAGAGAGAGAGAGAGAGAAAGATACATACAGAGAAAATGAGAGAGAGAGAGAAAGAGAGAAAGAGAGGTGGGAGTATGGGCTGTGAATGCAATAGATTTGCACACTTCCTTACCTGCACACAACAAACTTATTTAGTTGCTTCAAGATATCAATGGATCAATATCAAACAGGTTAGCATATTGGGAAAACTGTGTAGGTGTGGGGGGGGTGTTCAGATATATGTGCATATACGTGTGGTGGTGGTTGTGGTGGTGGGGGGGGGGGGGCGGAGGGGGCGGGTTGAGTGTGTATGCAGATGTAAATGCTTGTGTGTGTGTGTGTGTATATATATATATATATATATATATATATATATATATATGTATATATACACACACACACAGAGGTATGTATATATATATGCATACATATATGTACATATATACATACACATATGTATATGTATGCCTATGTTTATGTGTATTTATACAAATGTGTGTGTATTGGTATATACACACACACACACACATATATATATATATATATATATATACACATACATATACATTTATATGCATCTATAGACATATATATATATATATACAATATACCAGAGTAAGTACATAATTGTGAAACAAGGTGGGCAAAAATTGTACTCGAATACCAAAGGTAGAGTAATATGCTTTCTTATTATTAAAGCTGGAAAAATATCAGAAAAATCTGCTCCTCAGAGTTTCACAAACCCATTCATTGAACAGTCTAAACTGTCTGACAAATGGGAACGTGAAACTCTGAAGAGCAGTCTTTCGTCATATTTTTGTGATGCTTTTTGCAGCTTTAATAATAATAATAATAATAATTATTATAATTATAATAATTATAATAATAAAGGATATATATATATCCCAGAATGAAGCCGCTTCCCCTTCCACTTCCCTTCCCACTCAGCTGTAGGGGATTTTACACTTTCAGTCTGCATGGTGACCTCACTGGTGCTGGTACTGTCAACTAAAATGGCCAGTGCACACCATAAAGTGGTTGGCATTTGCGTCTACATGCATCTGCATCTGTATGCTGCACACGTGTACAGATAAGCATTTGTGTTGATTGATTCAATATAATTATGGTGCATCTCAAGGCATTGCTTAGGTCAGTCGATTCCAATTGAACGTAGCTGTACATGTGTACACTTAAAGATAGACTGGTCGGTTGTAAGGGAAACATTTAATTGCATAAAGATGCAACAGATGTAAGGATTTGATAACCTATTCAACCTGCATCAACAGGAAAAAAAAGTGGTAGACACAAAAATAGAAAAAACAGAAAGACGGGAAAGAAGAATGACTCTGTATTTGAAAAAGGAGCAGGCAAATAGATAAAACCATTCCCATGATAGAAACTTGGTTTAGATTGCAAGCACTAATGAATTGGATTTGGTGGTTCCATTTCTTTACTTTGAACCAGAAAATTACCAAATCTTCTTCTTCCTTTATATTGGTGCACAACTCAAATGGATGTTTCTTTCTTTTTTCTATTTTCATTTTTCTTGACTGGTTTACAAACATATCTTTATAACGCATGTGTATATACCTTTGTACAACACCTCTGCCATCATTTCATCATTACCATCTCGTACATGTACATATGTTTGTGTGTGTGTGTGTGAATGTATATGTGTATATATATATATATATGTATATATATTATATACACATATGTATATGACCACCTCCGTCCAGCCGGCTGCCATGATTGACTGCTAGCCGCTAAAGCTTTTTATATTCTCTCTGTTTATTTCCTTGTGTTCCTCTCTATTGAAGAGCGTAGGCTCGAAACGTAAAAGACTTTCTCACTTCCCGAGTGTTAAACTAATACACCTGCTTGTTGTTTATACACCTGTCTTCGTCTTTTGTCTTTTTGTAAATTCCAACTATATATATATATATATATATATGTATGTGTGTGTATATATGCATGTGTATGTGTGTGTGTGTGTGTGTGTGTGTGTGTGTGTGTATATATATATATATATATACACACACATACTATACGCACACATATAAATGTCTGCATGTGTGTGTGTGCCTAGAATGGACCACTTGTTTGATTAAGTCCACGTAAACAAACCCTGTTTTTACGACAAGGAATCGGTGTAACGCTGGCAAACAATTTCTGAATGGAATCACAAGAGGGAAAATGCTGAATGCATCTCTCTGTCCTCTGCCACAAATAACCTGAAGAAGAGTCTTTGAGAAAATAAGTTAATTTTCTTTCTTTCCTGGCACCAATTAATATTCCTTTATGAAATGAAACCCATAAAACATAAACCAATCGGCCCCAGTCCTGGCTGTTTACTAGATTAATATCTAAACTGAACCCTCGGTGAAAGGTTCAACTCACTGAGCTGTGCAAATTGATGCCATATTATGTTAAAGTGCTGCACCAGGAAAGACAGGAGGATGCAACCACAGAGACGGAATCATTTCTTATCTGTTTACCATTATTTCCTTGGGCCATTACAGATGCACGCTTGAGTTCAGAAGTGGAGATTTTCCCTTCTGAGACAAATTCCAGTTCAACCTTGCCACCACCACCACCACCACCACCACCACTGCTGCTGCTGCCACCGCCACCTCCGTCACCATTAGGTCTCAGGGATTCGAAAGAAGGCGATCTCGTTTTCGCCGATGACTCATACTTCACAGGTGATGTTTATCATCATCATCATCACCACAACCACCATCACCACTACCACCACCACCACCACCACCACCGGCAACAACAACAAATACATAACTATATCGTGATCCCATCGCTACCACCATCATTATCATTACAACCCCCTTTGTCATCACCACCACCACCACAGCCATCATCATTATCACCACCATCACTGCTACCCCCAGCACTACCATCACCTCCATCATCGTCATTACCACCTCTCCATCATCATAATCATTATCATTATCATATTGCAAAAATAGAATTTCAAGTATCAGATTGTATTTTTTTATTATTATTTTTTTCCCCCCAGAGTTGTTATTTTAAATCTTTTGTTGTTTGTTTTTATCAAAATCTTTGTATTTTCATGGCAGACCCTTCCTTGCTCATTGTTCATAGAATTGCCTTTGAAATATATGTCACATGTCTGCTACAAGACAATACTTAGCCACATCACAATCATCATCATCATTGTTTAACATCCGTTTTCCATGCTGGTATGGATTGGACCCACCCTCTAATAATAATTCTCTATATACCAGCTCACCTGAAACACAGCTTTTCATTTGTTTCTGGACTTTCTACACCTCTCCTTGTCCACATACCAACACTCCACCCAGATTACCACTGGATATACTTTCACGGATTTCACTGGACTCTTCTGTTGATATATATATGTATATATGTACATACACACACACACGCATATATATATATACACACCCATGTGTGTGTTTGTCCTCCACCACCACTTGACAACCAGTGGTGGTTTGTTTACACCTCAGTAACTTAGCAGTTTGGCAAAAAGAAACCGATGAAATAAGTACCAGGCTTTACAAAAAAAAAAAAAGTCCTGGGGTTAATTTGTTCAGCTAAACCCTTCGAGGCAGTGCCCCAGTATGACCACAGTCCAATGACCGAAGCCAGTAAAAGATTGAAGTTAAAAGATAAAAGTAGGAAATAAATAAAACAATTAAAAAATAGAAAGAAATGTGTGTGGAAATGTGTGTGTGGAAACGTGTGTGTGGAATTACCTGTTCATTGAAGCGAATCCAGTCTTGAACTGGAGTTTAAAGAATGTCTTGTTTCTTACCCAACCCCTTCCAACTTCACCAATAAACAACTGTTTGATAGGGCTGGTGGGGTGGGGGTGAGAAAGATTTGGGGATTCTTGGCTAATATACAAAGTTGACGGAGGTGAAATGAAAAGTTGATCAGTTAAGTTGCGAACCTGTTTGATCTTTGTGAAGAATTTCAAGATTATTGTCAAAAGGCATCCATCAATAATTCTTTTCCTTTAATCTTCAAATAGCTTCAGATTCCCCCATTATCTGATAGGGACTGCAATCTAGTTCAACGAAAGGCGTTTATCTATAAAAAAATCTAATTGTAAGGTCAGTTGCTGCCAGTATATTTTAACCAATATTTTAAGCTGTTCCTTTGAACTGGCATCATGCTTAGCTAAAATACTTCTACAGTTATAGCAAAAGCTGTGTGTTTCAAACCAACCATTTGGAATGGAATTTCTATACCTGTATAGACCAACTGATGTGGTGGCGCTGAAGTTAAGACATTACCTTAATCTAGTTGAGGAATTTACATGTCAGAGTTGTGTCGATGTTAATGTCTACTTTGTTTTGTTTTTTTTATTTGATTTTATTTTTGCAACCCTTCAGAGGCAATTATTGCTTGTTAATGGCTGCACACATGAGGTGTTTGTCTAAACATAAAGAAGGCAAATTTCTTTAGAAAGAAATGGTAACTACTGATGGCAGAAGATTCGGTTCCTCTGATTTCAAGATAAAAAGGAATTAAAGACCAGGAATAGGGTGTTAATACCTGAAGCAGTAGAATCCATTGTAATAATAGTAAAAAGGAGAACTCTTTCATGATTGTCTAAAAACAGGGACCAGAGTGTCCCTTTGTGTAACATAATATGCCTTCAATATGGAAACAGGCATGGCTGTGTGGCAAGGAGTTTGCTTCCCAACTATATGGTTCCTGGTTCAGTCCCACTGCATGGCACCTTCGCCAAATGTCTTCTGTAGCTTCAGATTGACCAAAGCTTTCTGAGTAGGTTTGGTAGATGGAAATTGTACTGAAGCTTACTTGTGTGTGCGTAGTTATATATAAACTTGACTCTACACCCAGTATTGAATCCTCCATCAGTAAATATTCTGTTATTCTTAAACTGTTTTAAAATAATAACTTTGATTTGACATTTATATTTATTTGCGTGTGTGTGTGTGTGTTATGAATTAATAAATTTTGGCAAAAGACGTCAACAACAATGAGAAGTTGAATGAATTATTTCTCTTGAATGAAAGTCTCTTGTATTCAAGGACAGTCTCTTGCCTCTGTCTCCATCCGAAACGATTCATGACTCACTAATTAATTAGCCCTTTACAAACCTCTGACCAACACTGCTTGCATTCATTTAAAACAAAATGAAAATAAATATTATTTTTAAAGCAGTCCAATAATAATAATGATAGTAATAATAATAATGATAGTAATAATAATAATAATAATAATAGTAATAATCCACCATGTTTCTGTTTCCAGTGCACTCACTGTTGTCACACATTACAGTGACTCTATTGTCTTCCGGGCCCTTTGTCCTTAGATGTAATGGCATTATTTAGTCTGCTGTCAAAGCCCCACAAGTTATTCAGTGTAGCCATTGTTCAGGAAATTTTGTTTAACACAGTCTCTTTCCTTCTTCCTCTCTTTCACACTCTCCCTCACTCTCTGTCTCTCTCTCTTATTAGGACAGAGCTAGAAGATATTTAAAGTTGGCTTCCAGGTTAGGATTTAACGATAGATCTGTTTTGATGATTTGAATTTGTTTGTTAATCTTGCATGAAAATCACAGAATCTACACAGAGAAAGATTGCAGGAGATGTGCTTCTTACAAGTACAAACTAATAAGCACTGACCTTTTCCCCTGTTGAGACTGCAGCCCGGAGGACAAATGAGCCATGGGCCCAGGAAGCGGAGAAGGTGCAGTTGAAGCTTTTGCCATTGCAATATGATAGATTGGCTGAGATGTGTTTGACATCATCAGTAGTGAGGGGCTGGGCTGCGGCACAATGACATGAGCTTCAGTGATAAGCCAGAGTAATGTTTGAGGGTCTGTGAAGTGTACTCATGACAAAGATTATTTCTACAAACTGAGCCACAAGAAGCTTGAGCAGTGTGTGTGTGTGTAGGCATGGTTTTGTGGTAAGAAGCTTGCTTCCCAACCACATGGGTCCAGGTTCAGCCCTACTGTGTGGCACCTTGCGCAAGTGTCTTCTACTATAGCCTCAGGTCAACCAAAGCCTTGTGAGTGGATTTGGTAGAGGGAAACTGAAAGAAGCTCATTGTAACTAGTAAAAGCTAAAGGCTGTGTGTATATGAATACATACATACATACATATGTATATATGTCTATGTATATGCGTGTGTGTGTGTATATATATATATATATATATATATATATATCTGAATAGCCTAGTCCTAGGAGGAACTAAGAGTAAGCAGTCAACTTTTGACATAAATATCTCAATAGTCTCACCAAAATATTGAGTTTATATCAGATACAATATACTTTTGATATGTAACTCTTACATTATTACAAACATACCTATTTAGCTCTCTCTATATATAAGTGCGCACACCCACACACTTGTATATACACATATATATGTATGTGCATATATGTGTGTGTATAGTATATATATCCTTTGCATTTCTATATAATAGGTATACCCCTTACACACGCACACGAGCGCGCATCATCCCCTCCACCATTAAATAAGCTGAAAAATACCAAGAAGTATGTTTTCTCTTCATATCAACGACACTTGAGCCATTACAAAGTTATTACAAATTTATGATTGGCTGCAAAAGATGTTGTATTTGATGAGTTTTATGAGAATATATTCATATATTCAAGATTTGGTGAGTGCATTAAGTTCACATACTTCACGTTATGAGCAATTTGCGTGTGCGACAATGTGTCTACACACATGTGCGTGTGTGTGTGTGTGTGTGTGTGTGTGTGTGCCTGTGTTTGTGTTGTATGTTGTGCAGTTTCCATCATATTTAATTTTCTCTCTGTTCCATTGTTCTAGAGCTTCATCTACTAAATTACATCAATGTTCGATTCTTTATTGACTAATATTCCTTTTATTCCATCAATTTCCTCTTCTGGCGGTGTTTCATCATTGTGGAATATCTAAAGATTGTTCAAAGTGTGACAATACTCCACTGATATCTAATATCTAAGTGTGTGTTTGTGTGCATATATATATATAAGATACAGAAATAATTTTATTCTCAAACGCAATAGCATGAACAGGATAAACTATCCGAGACTCGAACTCACATCCCTGTGATTATACGTCAAGTTCTTTACCTTTGAGCTAAACTGCCCAGTAACGAATTGTTCTGCAATTTTAGGATTTATAAATCTTTCAATACATCTCAGCGCTTCTAAAGCAAACTTTGTTTACTTTCATCGTAAGTTGAATATATATATATATATATATATATTGTCAACAATGTACATATACATACACACACATTAACACACATATATACAAGTGGAGGGGACTTATTACTGTATCCTTTGGATGGTGCTGGCCTTGTGTTTGTAAATATTTTCTGAAAGTCAAATTGATCCATTGATATGGTTCATTAGGTGCAGAATAAACTTAATTTAATTGATAAATGCTGTAGTAGCTTAATTTAATTTAATGCTGATATCTGCCAAATGTCACTTAAGACAGACAATTAGTATGCGGGCTGGCTTAAGGTACCGACAACTCAGGCCCCAGCAACCCTAGGGCTGGCCCTGATTAGTATCCATTTAATTTCTCAACCACATGGTTCCAGGTTCAGACACCTTGGGCAAGTGTCTTCTACTGTAGCCTCAGGCTGACCAGAGCCTTCTGAGTGGGTTTGGTAGACAGAAACTGAAAGAAGCTCATCATGTGTGTGTGTCTGTGTGCTTGTTGGCTACATGTTAATTTAATGTATTAAGTTTACCTTTATTAATGTATATCGAATTATACATAGATGTATATACGGGATTTACACAGGTATAAGAGTTGGAACCTGTCATCCGCTTGCAGACCATTTTCGAAAGAAATGTTTTGCCCGTTGCACTAAAACGTTTCCCTTCCCTTGCCCTAAACAGTAATTTGTCCGTCATTGGATTATAGTGATAACCTTTTGTACAACACAACTACCATTCTCTGAGGCTCTGTAATTTGTAACTGTGATTTGTGACAGACCAAAGCGAAATGGCCAATAATCAGATTAAACCGCAAGTTTCCGAGAAGGATTCTGGGACAACAGCTCGGGGTCCATCACCTCTGGTAGTTTTACAGCGGATTTCTCTTTAGGGTGTCCTCATTTGTCATTCTATCTACCGAAAACCCTACGACGATGGAAGACTGGTGACATGTGCAGACGTAACCAGTTGGAACCGCACAATAAGTTCCAACTTTGTCACCTGCGCTTCAAAACATGCAGATCTGCAACGATTACAGGTAAGTTCGCCGCCATGAATTCACTTTGAGGAAAGTTTATCAAGAAAATATATCCATTGAAAACAAAAAGACGGTGAATTGGTGACGGTGGAATTACTGGACTTCATCTGCGATGGGAGTGAAAAAGTCGTGGATGTCAAGTCAGAAATGGCATTGATAATATGGAAGCACAAGGAGACAGCAATCGTCTCTGAAGGCGGAGCAATCACCATGTGGGTGTGTTTACCTATGTGTGGCTGGCTGGATGTACGTATATGTGTATGTACGTGTGTGTGTGTATACGAGTACGTCTGCGTGTGTGTGTGTGAGAGAGTGAGAGAGGGAGAGAGAGGGAGGGAGAGAGAGAGAGAGAGAGAGAGAGAGAGAGAGAGAGAGAGAGAGAGAGAGACTCGTAAGCTAGATTATCCTATTCACGAAAAGGTAAAAAAAAGTCTAATTAATCGGGAGTGAAAGTCGTTTTCGAACTAGTTTCGCCGTACAAAGGGTAACAACTGCGGAGGGATAAAAGTAGCTGCAAGGGAGGTAACTCTAGGTATAGGCGTCTCGAATTACTCGGCAAGTGAAAGAATAATAAAAACTACCTGACACCTTAATTACTTACTCTCATTATATGGATTGATTATTATTAATTACAGACTATATAATTGTTTTGTTGTCAGCAGCCCCACCACCACACATTCATTTACGGAGTTTTAAAAGTCTTTTACTGCTAAAATAGGTTGTCGAGGAATGTCTAACTTTATCGCAGAAATATAGTTTAAAAACAGGGTCCTTATTGTTGTCTCGCCCCCAAAACAATCTGTTTACCTAATTAAACAAATCAACGTTTAATTGTTAATAAAACATTTATGTGAGGTACATAGAAGAAGGTGTCCGATCAAAATAAAGGTGTTTTCATTTTTAAAGAACAAAAAACGAGATTACAGTTAGGGGTTGTTTTATTGTTCCCTGTTTGTAAATTCTTAACCAGCACTGAAAAATATTTCTTCTGTCCCATTTTTATCTAGACGTTTCATGAGCCTTGAGAAATTACTTCGACTTTACTGAATCGAATTTTCCTTCTCTTATCCACGGAAAAAAAAGAGGCCGGATACATCCGACGTTTTCTGTTTGTTTATTGAGATCAAATGTTGACATGTGTAGCTTCTGTGACCGGTTATTCATTTGTTTATTTCTCTGTTATTTGAAGAAGGGCGCATTAAGAAACAGTTGAACTCAACCAAAGACTGAGTTTAAACAAACATGTTGCTGTTGTTGCTGCCGCCGTGTTACCCCAAGTTCTGTTGAAATAAATCACCGTCAAACACAGAGTGTTGGCCAATTACCTGAGTTCTCGCTATTTTACAGTTAATAGGCTGAGCTTTAAATAATTATCATTGTCATCATCTTCCTTTAAATGTCCACTTTTTCATGCTTTCATGAATTGGACAAAGTTTCCATCGTCCAAATCCAGGCACAAGGCTTTGGTTAGCCTGGAGGATACAGTAAAAGACATTTGCCCAGAATGCCATGCAGTGGGACCGAACCCAGAACCATACGGTTGGGAAATAAACTTGTTGACCACCCAGCCACGCCTGTGCTTCCATGTTTATTACGTAGTCAATAGATGGAGCTTTAATTAACAATGCATATTTGATAGACTTTAACTAAATACACACAGCTTATATATTCAACTATACCCGACTGATTGAGCCATAATTAACTATACATAGTTAATAGATTCAGCTATGAGTAATTAAAAGAAGTCAATAGGCTGGGCTTTAATTAATTCTACATCGTTAATAGATTGAGTGGTAAGATAGACATTATGAATAGACTGATCTTCTGTTTCTGGTGTCAACGAAGTGAATCTAAGACTGCGAAAGGGAGGAGTCGGTGTTTGGCTACGGTTTCAGATTTGATGAGATCTTTTGCATAGATGTCGGCCATGAGATAAAAGCAACGATGCTCTGAGATGTCAGCCATGTGGGTGTGGTGTGCGTGCGGATCTGTGCCCCTGTGTCTTTGTGTGTGTGTGTGTGTAAGTGTGTATGTGTTTGTGTGTATGTATCTGTCCTTTTGTGTGTGTGTGTATCTGTGCTTGTGTGTGTGTGTGTGAGGGGGGTGTTTGTGTGGGGGTGTATGTGTGTATTTATGCCTTGTGTTTGTGTCTGTGCTTCCGTGTGTGTGACTGTATGCGTGAGTGTTTGTGGGTGTGCCTCTGTGTGCGCGCCTGTGCGGAGGTTACGCAAACTGGCCGCATCCAGCAGCAAATAGTTTGAATCAGTGGAGAGCAGGGTGGAAAAAATATTTTGATATTCTGTTTGAGTTCAAATCCCAATGCAGTCGACTTTGATTTTCGTCCTTCTGGGGCGGGTAAATGAAGTTACCATTCAAGGGTGGTGGTCTTGTGAAAACTTTGGAGGAAACAGACAAAATGCCTTGGCATGTGTGTTCTTGTATAAGTAACTAAGCAAGCCAAAGAGCCAGTGCCTTTTCAGTGAAATCCCTTGTGATTTTTGTTCTGCAGTGAGTAATAGATACTCCCTTGTTTTATTCACACTTACCAAAACCTGTAAACCAATAATGGGTTTACTGGGAAAATGATGACAGCGATGACGTACATGGTGGTGATGGTGGAGGTTGTAGTAGTTACGTATGGAGAGAAGAATTATCGTAATTAACTCAGTGAGGAGTGGTGCAGGGACGGTGGTGGGGGAGGAGGCACCGGTATGATGTAGAAATATTCCAAAAAGACCACTGAACCAACTTGAAGAATTACACGACGGGTGGGGAGCCGCGGGGCAGGGGTGTGGGGCAGTAACACTACTACCACCACCGACCATAACCAACCAACACCACCCCCAAACTTTACATGTACTCTTCTGATTATTGCGGGTATCAGCAAAAATGATGATGTCTTTCCCCCAGTTACCCACTTAAAAAGAAAAAACAAAAAAAAACACATCTATGCTAGTATTAACAACAACAACTGCAACAACAACAAGACATTGCTGCTGTCTGGCAGACTTGTCTTCCAGCTCAACAAACTTATTT
>NC_142953.1:588958-596458 GCF_046866305.1 Octopus bimaculoides | reverse complement strand
TTGAACATACACACACACACACACACACACACACACACACACATATATACATACAAACACATGTATATACATACACACATAAGAGTTTTCTTTTTTTATATATTTATGTATTGAAATGCTGCAAGCTGTGTGTTACAGGGTTTGAAACAGTGGATACACACACACACACACACACACACACACACACACACACACACACGCGCGCGCTGAGCTTAACAACAGCCACTGAGGAGGGGGGGGCAGAGGGGGAGGCTGGCAGGCAGGCAGGGGTGATGTTTTAATCCCAGAATCAGCAGATATATATATGTGTGAACTTTTGAAATAGCAGCAAGCAGTTCTGTTGTCCTTCTAGGCTCACATTACCAAAGACTGGCTGCAACCTGCAAATGCGTGTGATTGGAGGAGTTTGAGAACATTAGTAACGAGAGCAGAGGTAGTGATACGGAGGAATCGCAAAAATTATTGTTCTAAACCAGCCAAACTATTTGCTTTCTGCCTCTTTCTCTCTCTCTTCCTCTCCCTCTCTCTCTCTCCAAGCTATTTGGCATATTTGTTAGGGTAACCCATACCGGTATGAAAGCTAAAACAATAGGAAGTGCATTGTGACCAGTGATGTATAACAATATCCAAAAGTTTGGTCAACACCATCATACCACAATATAAATGTCAAAGGTGAAACATGTATTCTGTTGGGGCAGGGTGATGGCTTCCTCCCAAATCTTTTTGCAACACAGAATATAAATTCTAGATTTTTTTTTTTTTTGTTGGAATGTTTCTGTCCCTAGTTGTTGTTCAAAGCAAAGATTTATGACAATTTCAATTAATGTTACTAAAACAACAGCTGTAACATCTGTGAAATATTGGAATCATAATATCTGGATTGAACCAACCCACATAAAAACGAAAATCTTAAAACAATTGCAATCTGTGGAATAGTTCAGCTCTGGATCCCATATTACGATATTAAAGTATTCTTGGATGTTTCTGTACAGACTGGCATCTGTGAACTGGTCGCACGGTTATGGTAAGAACGAATAGATATATAAATGTCTTGATAGACGGATTGAAAGATACAGCAAAACCTATATTGATAACTACACACACACACACACACACACACACATATATATATACGTATACAGACACCCATAATTATAAGTACACCTACACACACACATATATCTTGTGACATATGCTAAGGAGCTGAGGAGGAATAAATATGGTGATAAGATTTGCGTGATAGCTGTGGAATTTTGCTAATCTACTTTCAAGGGAATGTCAGGTGTTCTTAAAAGTCACGTTAATTGATGCTGTTTTTTGGCGCAGGATGGAGCGACAGCTGATGATGGCTTTACTTATAGAATGCGGTTGTGGAGCTGATGGCTTTAGGTTCTTGGAACAAGAAACAGATGGATGAACCGATAGACAGACGGAAAGACAAACGGACTGACAGGTGGACAGGCGTTCATGGTTTATTGCTTTTGGCTGAGAATTCTGTCAACCTTCAGCTATTTTCTTATCTTATCTTATATTGCTATTTGAGCGAAATTCGAAAATTTGTCTGTAATTTCTTGCTGGTTGAGTAACCACATCAGAATGATCTATGTTGGTGTGTGTGTCTGTGTATATGTGTGTATGCATGTGTAAGTATATACGTGCATACACACACACACACAGTTTTATTAAAGCCAAAAGGGTTTCACAAACTTCAGAGCTTCATGTAACCATTCATCGACTGACTAATGGTCATGTGAAACTCCGAGTAACGATCTGTGAAGTATTTTCAGCTTTAATAAAATAGTATTTTGCTCTGCCTTTGGTATTCGAGTACTATTTTTCCCACCGTGCTTTTGCACCTATATGCTTACTTATATGCATACATGTGTGTGTGTGTACCCATTTAGTGTTGACTATTAATGCTCAATAAGCATTAATTTTACATGAATGTGACATGAACATAATATCCTTGGACGGAAAAAAATATACATTTGGATGTTGTGCTTATGCAGTCATTCTAGCAGGCTTATATATATACGATGGGCTTCTTTCAGTTTCCATCTACTAAATCCATTCACAAGGCTTTGGTTGGTCTGAGGCTACTGTAGAAAACATTTCTCCAAGATCCCACACAGTGGAACTGAACCCAGAACCATGTGGTTGGGAAGCAAAAACATCTCTTTATAACTTTATGTAAGAAGTCGTAGAAGAATTAATGTATTTTAATTAAATGTCTCCCAATTATTGATTATTTAAAATATTAATTAAAATACATGGATTGCGCATTTCATTAGAACAACCATTGCCCTGAAAGAGTGAATTCCAAGACAATCCTCAATACTGTTGCTATTAAAACTGTGCTGGTTTAACCTCACAGACATCTGTTTCTTTTGATGATTAATGCTAATGAATTTAATGACATCGAAATAATTAACCATCAGCTGAATATATTTACTGTAGACTTTAGACCGTTATCGTTGTGTAGACAGAGAACTGATTGTAGATCAATAAGGTTGATGCATGATTGATATAATGGTGTTCTGAGATTTAATGTTTGTCAAAGAACAAAGATTACAGCTGTTTGTTGTTAACAGGGGTCAAACTGACCAATTTTCAAACCAAACTAACCAAACTTTGACCACTTCGTTAAGTTGGTTTCGAGCTTTTATTTATTTAATTTAACTCCTTCTGTGTGTTTGTGTATGCTTTTGTGTGTGTGTATGTGTGTGTGTGTATGTGTGTGTGTGTGCCATTTGTTACATATATACGAGGTCCTTAACATGGCATCGAAGCCATTAGTAGTACATAACATCAAAACAGAAATAGGAAACCCAATGACAAGACTGTAACACTTCTCATGTTATATGCCCCACCACCCCCTCCGACCATGCCCTCCCCAACTCTCCACTGAACTCCTTTTGTTATGCAATGCAAATTTTTCTGCACATTTTTGCTGCCGCTGACAACAACTGCTTGAAATATTCTTGGATTGTATTTCATCAGATAAACACTTGGCTCAGTTGATGGGGTTCCTATCAAAACAGGTCTGAAGCTTCTTGTGGGAGTTTGGCAACAACTAAAGTAACAGCGATACACTGTTCGTGCACACACACACACACACACACACACACACACACACACACACACACACACACTCTCTCTCTGTGTCTCTCTCTCACCCTCTCTTATATGTATGTGTGTGTGTGTGTGTGTTTATTTCTTTCTTTTACACTCTCTCATATATATATTTATATATATATACATTTATATGTGTGTATATCTCTCTCTCTCTCTCTCTCTCTCACTCAGGTGGTGAGCTGGGCAGACTCCTTAGCATTGCTGGGCAAAATGCTTCACAGCATTTCATCTGTCTTCACATTCTGAATTCAAATTCTACCAAGGTCAACTTTGCCTCTCATCATTTCGGGGTCGATAAATTAAGTACCAGTGAAAAACTGGGGTCCATGTAATTGACAAGTCCCCTTCCCCCAAAATTTCAGGCCGTGTGCTTTCAGTAAAAAGGATTATTACCATTTTAACCATTATTATTATTGTTATTATTATTTATGTGACCAAATTCTGTAACCCACGCCTATTTATACATTGCCATTCTGTAAATATAACAGGTTTTGTTTTGTTTTTAAAGAAACAGGCATCTGGGAAAAGTCTCTGCACATGCACGCACACACACACACACACATTCTGAACTGTTAGCATATATAAATACATTTAAATCTACATGTGTGTGTGTGTGCGCCTGTGTTTGTTTATTTAATGTAAACTCATTCTATTTACAAAGTGTCTTAGTCAAGGAATCTATTAGAAGTGGGTTCTAATGAGGTCTATGATACAGAACAAACTGCTGCTGCTTCATGTGGCCACAGCAGCAGCAAACAATGTCTTTAATAAAGAAAACATCAAAGGAATGGTTCCTTGCTAATCCAACATTACCAAAAAATATGATGAAATTTTCTTTTGGCTGCGACTTCTTTGTTGTTAATGAAATAAGCAAAATAAAGAAACAAGAAATGTTTCTAAAATGATGGGATGCAGTCAGAGATGAGTGTGACTGTGTGGTTAAGAAGCTGGCCTCATCATCTCATCATTCTGGGTTCAATCTCAATGTGCAGGACCTTTGGAATTTTAACTCAGAACATAAACGGGCAAAGTGCCACTAAACAGTTTGTCTGGCACGCTAACGATTCTGCCAGCTTGCTGCCTTAATTAATGAATAATAATAATAATAATAATAATAATAATAATAATGGCTTTGAATTTTGGCATAAGGCCAGCAGTTTTGAGGGAGGGGTTAAGTTGATTACATCGACCCCCAGTGTTAAGCTGGTACTTATTTTATCAACCCCCGAAAGGATGAAAAACAAAGTCAACCTGAGAACTTGAACTCAGAATGTAAAGGCAGACGCAAAGCAGCTGGGCATTTCGCCAACGGTTCTACCAGTTCTACCAGTTCTACCAGTTCTACCAGTTCTACCAGTTCTACCAGTTCTCCGCCCTCATAACCCAGTTCTCCACCCTCATAACCCAGTTCTCCACCCTCATAACCCAGTTCTCCACCCTCATAACCCAGTTCTCCACCCTCATAACCCAGTTCTCCACCCTCATAACATTGGCATAAAGACAGAAATCTACAGAGAACGCGAAAAGTCGATTCACTTTTATTCAATAAATATCATCAACTGAAATTTTTGACTCGACCATCATCAATTGATGTTTCAGCATCTACTTCATCAAATGTGCCTAAGTATAATCAGCCCTTATTGATTCAAACAAATCAAGTCAGAAATGAAAGATTTATACAGAGATGAAGTGTTTTTTTTTTCTGACGACTGTTATGTCGTTTGTCTGCCTCAGACATTTCATGCAACCGTTTCCTGAATTTTAAGGGTTAAATTGATTTGGGAATCTATCGACCCCAGAATGGTGAACGGCAAAGTTGGCTTCAATAAAATTTGAACTCGCGATGTAAAGACCCAAAAGAAAAACCACCAGGCATTTTGTTGGATGCTCTACCGATTCTGGCTTGGTTGCCAGGTTATTATGAATGATTGCTGTAGAATTTTAATAATCGTCCAACAGAATGGTTTCTTGTCTGTTTTTTTTTTTTTCTTTTGGATTTGCTTTATATTAAATTGGTAAATATTAATGAAAACTGATCAGCACACCTACTCACCCACACACCCACCCACACACACACACGTCAGCAATCAATATATGCACATATTGCACTAATAACGAGCAGATTAATTGTTCAGCCAAAAAGACAAACGACATCACAATTGCTCCAGAATGTTAATGAAATGAGTTTTGTTGGTTGGAAGGAATCGCAGCATCTTGCCATCAATAACCACAAAACTTGTCATTTCATCAAATATTTGCAACCTATCAAACCCACGTCTTCTCTGACACATGTTTTGCCATTTGCTGTTTCCTCTTGCATGATGACGATGACGGCATCACAATGATGACGATGACGATGACGATGGTGATGATCTTGGTGGTGATGACAGTAGTGATTTTGATGGTGTAGTGGTAGTGGTGGTGGCAGCAATGGCGGTTGTGGTTGTGGTGATGATTGTGGCTGTAGTGGTGGTGGTAGTGGGGGTAGTGGCTGCGTTGGTTGTGGTGGTGGTGGTGGTGGTGATGCACTTTGGGAGGGGGGTGAGCAGGCACAAATGCAAAACACACATCTTTGCTAATTTCCTGTTTGTTTTCTCATCGTTTTTAGCCAATAATAAGGACACCCACTTGCTCTTGCACGCCCACCCCCGCTCCACCCCCACACACACATTGGCCGTCCTTGTTCATTCCTCCTCATGGAGTTGTTTGTTTTAGTGGTGATGGCGTGACAGAGAGTGGAGCAAGTTATGATAACCAATAGGAAATTCGTCACTGCCATTTATACATACATGTGTGTGTGTGTGTGTGTGTGTGTGTGTGTTATGGCTCAGGAAAGTAGGTTCCGTTACTCTGCTATTTACATTCACACCTGCTGCCACTTCCAGCAAACACCTCCTCCACCTCTATTCTTTATTAGCTCCTCCCCCTCCTCATCATGAGTTTCGTCATTCAATTATTCAAATGATTGTTTTAATTAAATCTTACCATTCATCTCTAGGAGGGCCTCTGCGGTCCACACATCCAGCCCCAGATCTCTTGAACAATGTCTAACTGGTTAAGTGGAATAGTTTACCTCGGAACACCATTGGTACATTGTTTCCTCTTAAAACGGATCCTGGTTTCCACAGACTGGATTCTCAGAAGACTTCAGTTCAACCCCTGTGACCCTAGGGACACCTCTGTATTATAACAAGTTGCTGTTTCCTCTGAAGAATATTAGGGAATGCTGCATTGAAACTTTCCTAGAATCAGTTACCATTTTAGATTTACAGAGAGAACCTTTCCTACCTTGTGGCCTGACACACTTCAAGACTCTCTACACAGCTGAAGCTAATTTACGTCTGACATCATACACAGTGCTGTGTGTTAAATTCTTTGTGGCACTGGTGGGGTGGGGTGGGTGTGGCCATGACTGGGACGACTGTTGTGACGATGACGATGATGATGAAGATGGCAACAATAACGATGCTGATACTGGCAGTGGTGGTGAGGAAGGGGATGATGATGGGGTGAAGAGGGTGGTGGTGGTGATGATGATGACATTGACGATGATGATGATGACATTGACGATGATGATGATGACTGTGGTGATGATGATGATGATGACAATAACGATGATGATGATGATGATGATTACTGTGGTGATATTGAACGTCACAGTACCAAAAGCCTTCCCCACCTGAAGCAATTTCTTATCAAAAGACCAAACTTTAAAGAACGGTCGAGATTGATGCCATCCTCTCTTGGCTCTGTTTTGAGTGAAGAAACTTCTGGAATTTCAAACACAAAATCGATTCTAAGAACATCAAAGTGAGACAGGGTCACCGGCTATCCCTGTGCCTAAATTTGTTATTGAACTCAACCGACATGAAAGGGTTTCAAATTGGTCTTGTTACCTGCAGTTCACAGAATTCTGTTTCGTCTGCTAGAGAGATGTCGTACACCCACACATCATCCATATTTCATGAAATCATGCTTTCAACAAATTCGTTTCATATATATAAACATGAATGTTTTTATTTATCATTTATTGTAAATGTTTTATTATTGTTGTTGTTGTGGTGGTGGTGGTGGTGCTGCTGCTGCTTCTTAGCGGTATTTCGTCTGCCACTACATTCTGAGTTCAGATTCCATCTAACCCATGCCAGCATGGAAAGCAGACGCTAAATGATGATGTGAATTTAGTTTGAACCCTTTTCAACCCTTCTAGACACCTCCCTACGATGGGGGAAAGGGGCCTAGTTACCCAGTGACAACCACTGCAAGACAAAAATAGGTACCATAGAGGGGTACTCGGAGTGCCAATGTAGTCAGAAGCAGACATAAACACCCTCCTATGTAAATTGTACACTGTTTATACAGGGA
>NC_142953.1:576458-583958 GCF_046866305.1 Octopus bimaculoides | reverse complement strand
GTTTATTTCTAATCCATTTAATTTTCTTCCTTCACCAAAGTGGGGGGCCAGGTTCCCCTCAAGGAAGAAATGTTCTTTTAGTAAAATTCAGAAACAGAAACTCTTAACTACAATTTCCACAACAATCTATTCTTGTGAATTTGTTAAAAGTTTGACATATTTTTAGTCTTCCTTACAGGATTGCAGTTGTAGAACTGACATAAAATGGGGGTTGGGGGGGGGGGGGGTCTTTACTTCAAGCCCGAAATTCCTGAATTTTCTGAGTTTTTGTTTTAACATTTAGTGTGTGTGTGTGTGTGTGTGTGTGTGTGTGTGTGTGTGCGTGCGTGCGTGTCCATGCATTTTTTGAATTTCCCAAATAAGAGAACTCCTGGTGGCTAACTACCAATGTTCTCTCGTAATTTAAACATCAACGGGGTAGAATAACATCATCCTGATCTTGGAATTGGCTTACCATTCCATTTGGATGTTTGTGTATGTGTGTGTATGTGTATACAGATATATATATATATATATATATATATATATATATATAAAAACATATATATATGTATGTATATACATATATATATATACACATCTATACACACACACACATTCTCTCTCTCTCTCTCTCTCATATATATATATATATATATATATATATATATGTATGTATGTATTTATGTATAATGTGTGTGCATTTAAGTGTGGAGAATGTTACAAGAATCACAGGGAGAGGATCATTTGAGCTAAACATAATGTCCTGAGTGGTTTTATTGGCAAAATTTGGCCAATCATCCACATTGTAAAAATGTCTGCTGCAATGCATGGGAATTGTCATCTGGTCATGTTAGACGTTTCCAAAGAAGTAGGGGTTGTGTAAAAACTTTGTGCCTCATGATTTTACAAGATCAATATGAAGGCCACATCATGTTGTTTTGTGTTTTGGAGAAGAAAAACAAGAGAAACACATCACCATCAGGGAAGTAGTTGATTGGTTGAATATTGATGAAGACTTACTGAGAAGTTGCTATAAGAGGGGGCATGACCCTGGGAACAGGGAGGGCAAGTGCAACCCCTAAAATTTTTCTTGGGTGCAAGATTAAAATTTGCATCCCCACTTTTCTCAGGTTTTGTTATCATTTTATTTTTTTTTTTGTGCAGATGACGTCACTAGGTAATTTCCATGCAGACATCTTGCTTTTTTACTCTGGCATTCCATTTAGATAGAAAAGAGAAAATAGCATTTTCATTCCACTGTTAAGTAATTGGTAACCATTATCTATTAATGCTAGGATACAAATTTAAGAGACCCCAGGTAACATTCCACAGCAATGTAGAAAACTGGAGATTTATCAACAACAACAACAACAGCAATAAACTGTTCTAGCTGTTCATCTTCATCGGAGTGTGACTGTATTTGGTTAGAAGGAGGGGAGAAAACTATAAAGAATCAACAGACAAAATAGGAATTATAGATTCTTAGAAGACAGTAAAAGAGAGATTCAAAACCATATTGTAGATTATCAGATTATCTTGACATTTCTGAAACGGCAGCAGCAGATGTAGGAGAGCAGAAGACTATCTCTGGTGAAGAATATGACACTGAGAAGGGGATATATATGAGAGAGACAGAGCCTAGCATGGAACAGCTGTTTCATGTGAATTAGATGAGATATTGGGGGCGATTGTGTGCTGGGGCTTTCCGTGTGTGTGGCGTGCATTAATGCAGAGCTACATGTAGATATACTCTCACTGTCACACACACACACAGGGACACACACATACACATACACATGAAGATATTGTACACTTAGAGATATATTTATGAGAAGCATTCCAAGAGGTAACATCAAAATTTACAAGTACACTACAACCGAAATAGATAAACGAACACAAACAGGGGACAACATGATGTATCCCCCACCACACACACACACACACATATACACTGAAAACAAAAGAACAAAACAAACAAACATGGCAGTCATCATCATCATCATCATCATCATCATCATTGCCGTCATCATTTGTCTGCCATAGCAGACAGCTACATCTTTTCTTTTACTCATTGCAAATTTCATCACCCTCTCTAGTCTCATTGGTCAGGTGGTTAGTTCCATGGCCAATGGCAAGATCTGAATCCCTCAGTAGAATTTGAACTTACACACAGTATCTTTCTTTCAATTTATTCCCCCCCCCCCCCACCGCTCTCTTAGGTTTGGCTACATCCATTGTTCCGAAAGACAACAGCCAAAAGAGTAAGTAGGACCATCTTAAAACAGTAGAATAGCTTGTGTTTGGTGTGAGATCAAACCCCATCAAGGCATATTTGCTTCTCCTCCGTCAATATGACAAAATAGATACCAGTCATGTACTGGACACCATTTCTCTGTTTGTGTGTGTG
This sequence comes from Octopus bimaculoides, assembly GCF_046866305.1. Taxonomy (NCBI): domain Eukaryota; kingdom Metazoa; phylum Mollusca; class Cephalopoda; order Octopoda; family Octopodidae; genus Octopus; species Octopus bimaculoides. Next base: position 581,569 of record NC_142953.1, on the reverse strand, counting down.
TGTGTGTGTGTGTGTGTGTATGACAGAGAGAACGTAGTAAATGAATACAGAGGCAGCCATGTATGAATGAAGGCAGCTTGTTTCCTGTCCAGCAGCAAATATTAAAACCTCTCCACGTCTGGACTGTATTTAAGTTACGACAATAGAAAATCCATGTTGAACAAGAGCATAACCAACAAGCTCCCCCACATTTCCATTCTGTTACCTAACGAGAAGAAATGGTTGAGTCAATATTAACAAACAGTTAATTAATGACTTGAAACGAGGACAAATCTTTCTTTACACATTTTAGTTAATACTAGAATGTATTTTATACAGTGTTAACTATTAAAGCAGCCATCAATATCACGAACAGCTAACGTTGCCACGTAACTCTGTGCGGACATCTGTGTGTGTGTGTGTGTGTGTGGTTGATTTTGTCTTTGCACAGAACCAGCAGCTTGCCTCCAGGATACGACATATTGTATAAAACTGGTCGAGTGTACTTAACACCCAAGCAATTTGTTAAAAATAATAAAATTTCAGCAAACTAAACAAATTATATTTTTGCTTTGTCAGCCTTGATTAATAAACGAAAAAAGAAAAAGAAAGAAAAAACAAACGTAAAAAAAGCCGTCGACACGTTGTGTCAATAATTAGTGAAATGCGAAAATAGACATTATAACGAGCAAGTGGGATGCAGGCAGTGACTATGTGATTAACAAGTTTACTTTGTAAGTAGGTGGTTTTCGGTTCAATCCCACTCCATGATAGTGTCTTCTGTCATAGTCTTATGGTAATGGAAAGCGTTGTGAGTGGGTGACATCCTGCCTGAGGGCCTGGGTAGGCTGCCACAGTTGGTCTTGAGTAGTAGACTCAATCCATTACCCTATCTAACACTGCCATCCCCATCATCATCAGCATCATCGTCACCATCATCACCACCACCACCACCACCACCATCAACATATCATCATCATCATCATCATCATCAACTTCATCACCACCGTCATCATCACCACCACCATTGTAAGTACAAGGAGGTTCCTGGCTTTAAGGGTATCACGAAAAGCCTGGTTGGAGGCCCAACCTTCCGAGTTCTTTTACAGGGCTTAGAAAAACTGAAGGACCCCTGCAATAAGTGTGTGAATCTGAGAGGAGGGGAATATTTTGAATGAAATCATAATTAACTGATCCTCATCCTGTATTTTCTTTTATCCAAAGCCTGGAACTTTTCAGCCACCCCCCCCCCTCATACATACCTGGCATTTTATCAATCTCTGCTTGATGAAAGGTAAAGTCAACTGTTGTCACATTTAGATGTTGACCACCAAAACTAAATTCTACCAACTCATAATATTTCCTTGCTTCTGCAAATTCTTTAACTCTTTTGATATCAACCTACCTTATACAGTTTCTGGTTTTATCAAAGAAATGCTGGTAGAGCTAGAATTTGTGCTGCCTAAAATGGTCCTAGAATTTGGTTGCCCTTCCCCATGAAAAATATCTCATAATGCATACAATTACCACCCAAGGTGAACTACACTACTTTATTCCACTTCACCCTTCTTAGCTATGCTATTGGATATGAAACCTCCTTGTTTTAAAATTATTATCATTCTTCTTCTTCTTCTTCTTCTTCTTCTTCTTCTTCTTATTATTATTATTATTATTATTATTATTATTATTATAATATATATGTATATATATATACTCTTGACTGGTGTGTGTAAAACTTACCTTGTGAAAATATACATTAATATATTTTCAGTAAAACTATTTATATGAAAACATTTGTGAAAATATATTTGGCTATTTTTTTACTCTTATAATATATATATATATATATATATATATATATATATATATATATATATATGTATGTATGTAAAACCGAAGGGCCACTGCAATAAGTGTGTGAATCTGAGAGGAGGGGAATATGTTTAATGAAATCATAATTAACTGATCCTCATCCTGTATTTTCTTTTACCTAAAGCCAGGAACTTTTCAGCAATCCCTCATACCTGGCATATGGTCGTGGCAGATGAAGAGATATCTCACAGTGTTAGGGACTAACTGGGACCCTGCTGGACAGGCCAACTGGGAGGAGCCAGGAATATCTCAAGACATGGTGAATGCAGCAACTCACTGCAACAGCACATTCCCCCACATCTGACCTCATCTGACAATAACCATCCCCATTGTTATCAGGGTGGGGTTATGAAAAACACACAGGTGTGACATGAAGAAGAATAAATAAATCAAAGTCGATTCAAACTGTTCAATAAGTAATCTTACCTGTGGCACATATTATATTGATCTTATAGGTTGGGTACAGGTGGATAGGCGTCTATTATTGATATAGCTGTTGGTTCACGATGGAGGGGGGGCTGCGTTAGCAAAATATTTGACTGACATAAATATTCACACAAATGTTTGTTTTAATTATTTGTTTTACATTTTGTCTTGTTTTGTTTTGTTTCGTTAATCAATCAGCCTAACAATTACTTTTCCTTGTTTACTTTTTCAGGTGAGTCTTTTTTCTTTAATCAATTAACATTTGTTCTGCTGATTACAATTGAAAATCCTGCAACAGCTTGAGGGAGGAGGGTTTTTAAGTGGTCCTCACCTCACACAGCACGTCGTTAAAGGTATGTCAACTAAAACAAAGCTAAAAAAAAAAAATAACAATAAAAAAACAAGCAAAAAAGACAATGGGATACTTTTTACTTTTCTGTTGTTTCAAAATTAATTGTATCAGTTAATATATTGATCTCTGTGTATCAGACTGCTAAGTTAATATAAAAGTGTATGATGTAAACAGCAACGTTTTGATATAAACACACACACACACACACACACACACACACACACACACACACACACTCATACACTGCAAGTTCCTGTATGGTGTCTGCCTCCCCGCCCTAGTTTTCCCTTACAAGGCATTGCATAACAGGAGGCTCTGATAAAGCCCTCCTTAACCAATGGGATTGAACCCAGAATCCTGTGATTGCAAAACAAAATGCCATCTCCTGAGCTTACTCTTCTTATGGAGGTGTGTGGCTTAGTGGTTAGGGATGTTGGATTCATGATCATAAGATTGTGGTTTCAATTCTTGGACCAGGCAATGCATTGTGTCCTTGAGCAAGACATTTCATTTCATATTACTCCAGTCCACTCAACTGGCAAAAATGAGTTAACCTGTGAGGAACTGGCGTCCCATCCAGGTTGGGAATTCATACACCATAGAAACCAGCAAACTGGCCCTTATGAACCTAGATGACTCAGGAAGGAACTTTACTCTCTACTTTTCTTATTAGGGGTCATAAGACCTTCGCTACCCCTAACATCCCTCTCTGTCTTCATCTCTCTCTCCTTCCCCATCTCTACCTCTCTCCTCTTAGATCTCTAGATAGACATATCCATCATTAACATAGATATTCAGGGATGGCAGAGAAGGCTTCTTTTTTTTATTTTGCTATTGTGTTTTTTTTGTTTTTTTTAATTGTTTCTTTTCTTTTGTTGTTGTTTTTCTATTATTTGCAAATAAAAGAGAAAACCAGAAATGGTGAGAGGAGAAGATAAATATAAACAGGAATAAAAGGTTTCTTGTTGCTACGATATTTTCTCTCAAAATGGTCATCACGTTGAGATTGGTTTCAATTGCCATTTTCATTGTTGCCCTTTTGTTTGCCGTCTCTCACTTTCAACAACAACAACAACAACAACAAGACGAAACTCCGGTGGAAATACATTTTTACAGGAATTTCCTTGACCAAGATTCCCACCCCCTCACCTCTTATTCAATTTCTTAATGGAATTAGAAGTCGTGAGGTGAGTTTCTCAGAGCAGGGCCTCTACAAGCAGACACATTAATTCATACATTCCCACACACGCATTAATTCTCACACATTAACTCATACACACACATTAACTCATACACACACACACACACATACATGTATGATTACTTCCTCATTTTGAATGAAACAAGCCAAGTTTATATTTAGCCATGAGAATATGTCTTGCTTAACAATGCTTATTTTTTTGCTGTGTGCCAGATATTCTGGAGGCTGGGGAAGCAACTCTACTTAGAGTACAACCAAAATCCTCACCACTTAAAAACACAGATTGGTAACAAATTCCACAAGAGACATCAACATACTTCTCTCTCTCTCTCTCTCACTCTCTCTCACTCTCTCTCACTTCCTCTCTCTTTCTCCCCCTCTCTCCCCCTCTCTCTCTGCCTTACTGTTTCTTTTAGATGATCTAAATTGTTTAGTTACCCCTGACCCTTTCCTGCTGCTATATCCCCTTCTCCCTTCTAGATTGGTTTTATACTCCCTGTACTCCTGACTCCTGTTATACTCCCAGACACTTCTCTCTAGACGCTCTTTCTCTATTGCTACCAGACTTCCTGTATTACTGCCATACTACAGTCATACACACACACACACTCTCTCTCTCTCTCTCCCCAACGCCATACACCTGGTACTGTAGCTATACACAATGCACTGATTCCATACACACACACACACTGCAATGATTCTACACACATGTATATACACCCACACACTACTCTGGACTCTACACCCTGCACAGATTCTACAAATACACCACACACACACACACACACATATACACACTGCACTGACTCTACACACACATGTATATACACCCACATACACACATTGCTGTTATTATACATCCTGCTCTAATTCTACATACACACACACACACACACACACACTATTCTGATTATACACCCTGCACTGTTTTCTACATACACACATACTGCCATTACTATACACCCTCTACTTATTCTACACACACCCTACGGCTGTTATTATTATTATTATTATACATCCTGCACTCATTCTATACACTCGCTCTCTCTCTGCTACTGTTGCTGCATTCCCGCTACAGCTGTGACAAACCCCCATCCGCTGCCACACATCTTCCCCCCCTCCCATGCCACATTATTCTCAATATTACAACTGTTTCCTCTTCACTGTCTGCCCCCTGCCACCCGCTGCCCCCTGCCACCACCATTCTCCGTTTATTACCAAAAACCTTACAAAATAATCTTTCCTCACAACCAATTCAGCGCATTTGTGTCATGGAGGCTT
>NC_142953.1:513958-571458 GCF_046866305.1 Octopus bimaculoides | reverse complement strand
CTTATTTTTCTTCTCTCTCCAATGTCTGAATATATTTTACTACTGTACACACTCACATACATGCATTCATACACACATGCACACACACACACACACACACACACAGTCACACACACAAGCAGTTACACACACACACACAGACACACATCATTAACCATTTCCCTCCCATTCGGCACTTTTACATTTTGGAAGATTTTGAAAAAAGATATCACAAAAATAATTGTAACGTAACAACAACAATGCAGATAATTAGTTAATGAATTCTAAAGAGTTCAGTTAGCATCTACCATTGTTGGTAACGAAGGGCATCTCCCTCAGAGCAAAAGGCAGACTCTATGATGCCTGTGTGCGAACATCCATTCTACATGGCAGTGAAATGTGGGCTGTGACCACCGAGGCCATGTGATGGCTTGAAAGAAATGAAGTCAGTATGTTTCACTGGACGTGCAATGTCAGTGTGCATGCATGACAGAGTGTAAGTATCTTGAGAGAAAAGTTAGACATAAGAGGCATCAGATGTGGTGTGCGAGAGAGACGACTGCACTGGTGTGGTCATGTGGTACGTATGGATGAGGACGTATGTATATATATATATAGTTCAAAAAAACAATAACAAAAAAACAAAAAAACAACAAAGTGAGGACGTGATATGGATAGTATTATTGGACGCTCAGGAAAGGAAAGAGAGAGTGTATGACGTTTCGGGCGTAGCCCTTCGTCGGAAAGATGGAAAGTTCGGAGAATGGAAGAACGGAGAAAGAGGAAAATGGTACCGATGCCCACCAGGTTGAGTTTGTCACATGTGAGTTTGTTGTAGGTTATCCTTCACATTGAAATGTGATTTCCTTTTGAAATTCTTCCCTGAGGAAATACCCAATTGACTGGTTTTGAATATGGGAATTTGAATTTTATTTCTGTAATTGAATTGATTGGGTGTGGAAACAGCTGTAGGCAGGAATTTCTCTGAATGAATTTGAATGTCTTTAAATAAATAACGTCTGTAGGTCCATTTTATCTATTTTCTTCATTTTCTCATTCATATGTGTGTGTGTGTGTGTATATATTTAGGTATATGCATATATATATGTATGTGTATGTATGTGTGTGTGTATATATATATATATATATATATATATATAAACATATATACATACATGTATATGCATATATATATATATATATGTCTGTGTGTGTGTGCATAAGATATTATAAATAGCAATACCCCAATTACAGTGTGTTTGTTGTAACACATACGTGTGTGTGTGTGTGTGTTCACTAGCATAATATTGAGTTTGATTCTTTGTGTTTGGCCGATTCTTTTTGAATGGAATTGTGTGAAAGCCACCAAACATCTGCATGAGTTTAGGTACACAAGACCCTCTTTTGTTGTTCTAGCTGACGGTGGAGATGGTGGGGGGGACGGGGCGGGAGGCGGAGAGAGAGAGTGAGGAAGAGAGAGGGGAGAGAGAGGGAAAGATGTAGAAAAGTGGTAGAGGGCAGCTCCTCTATATGAACTGGCCATCAGCTGGAAACTGCAGCAGCTGAGAGAGAGAGAGAGAGAGAGATAGTGGGAGAGAGAGAGAGAGAGAGAGGGAGAGAGGGAGAGAGAGAGGGAGAGAGAGGTGGGGGGGGGGACAGTTTCAGCCTCTCCAGTCTGTTTGCCATCATTTCCCAACTATCACCTTTGTTGTCTCCTGGGTCTTCCCACAGTTTTTATGACACCCCACTGCTGCTACTACTACTACTACTACAACTGCTGCTGTCAGTACAGCACCACCACCACTCACTTGTGTATCACTATCACCACCACAACTACTATCACTACTACTACTACTACTACCACCACCACCACAACCACTACTACACCACCAGAAGCAGCATTAACTCCATCACCACTTCTGCCACAGCCACCCCACCACCACCACCACCACCATCGCTGCCGCCACAGTCATCACCACATTGCTGGTGCCTCTATCACACCACCACCATCACCACCATCTTCTCAGTGTCTCCCACACTCTACTCCTCTCTCCTCCCCCACTTCTGTACTCTCTCAGCAATCCTTTATCCCTGCAATCCCCTACCCTCCCACTACCACTGTTCTAACTCTGCCACCCACCCAACCACACACACACATAATGGCCCTTTACACTCACACACACACACACCCAACACCCATCTTCATCACCACCCCCAGCACAAAGGACATGGATTTATAGGACAAGGAAGTCTTGACCTGCCAAAATTAGCAGCTAGGTCTTCTTTAATTCCACACCCATCTTAGTGTTGTCCCCAATAAACATACATACATACACACATACATATATACATACAAGACAGAAATATATATACATAGTATATATATATATATATATATATATATATATATATATATATATATATATATGCTCAGACTGAAACATGTCTTGCTGTGGGGTTTGCTTGATGGAGGCTGACCTGGGGCTAAACAACAACGCCCCCCCCCTCATAACACCCTGATATGATTGCCATTGCCTATCACCTTCTGACACTTTCATATTGTCACTGATGCCCCCAAACCCCTACTCTTCTTTTGTTGCAGTCCCTTTCTCAAAAACGACACACTGTCAGGAGATGTGAGCCTGCAGCCAAAGCCATCACTTTTAGTTATGTTGTTTAACCCCAGGTGGATTCTGATCCTGTAGAAGATGTGTCATTAAAGCTGTCCAACTCATGACCATCATGCCTGATTTCTTCAGTAGTATTCCTCAGACTACATTTCCATGTGTCTTGTTTAAAAAAAAAATACTGTGGTTTGAGGAAGTTTGTGCTGTTATTTCTAGGAGATTTTTTTATCATGAAGAATCCCCTTGCTGGCTTATGATTGTTAAGGATCTAATTTATTAACAAAAACTTGAAAAGAATAATAGCCACAGCATCAATTGATATCAATGCCTGAGTTCTTGTCCGGTCACTGAAGTTAAGTAACGTTGAGCTTAGTGAGTATATAGGTGGGTGACCGCTCGGGAAACCTAGGTGCTGTAAGCATCTCACACAAAGCGGTGCCCCAGCATGGCCACAGTCTATTGACTGAAAGAAGTAAATAAGAAAAAAATTGGTCTGGAATCTGACTGTGTTGAAGCTCAGGTTGAGTGTTACATTGAAAATATCCTGTCTTTCTACTCTCCTGGGACCTTGTGTGTGTGTGTGTGAGAGCACATTAAGATAAAAGTGTTGGACGAAGGATGAAAGAAGCCTAATTTCAGCAATTAGGAGACCCCTTGTCCTCAACCCAGAGAATCACTTACGAGTGTGCGCGCGCGCGCGCGCGTATTGGAGGGGGTGGAGGTGGGGGATAATTGACGGTGCTAATATCCAATTCTGAAAAGGGCTTGTATGGTTGTAACATCTGGGTTTTGCTTAGAGTTGGGAGCAGCTGAGTAACTTTAGACAAATTACTGTCAGGTATAATTTTGTTCGTTAACAAACGAACTGGATTACTTATTTTACTTGTGAACTATATAATCAAATAATGAAAAACATGATGCAATTATAAGGAGGAGAAGGACAGCACAAAGGTTTGAGCGTGGGAGGGAAGAACGCGATAAAATAGTCATTAAATTGCTTGGAATCATGGCTTTTATAATTAGGGATTTTACCACAGAGAAGAAATTTTTAGAAAGCAGAACTCAAGGGGAAAGGCTGCATTGCTTCATTTTAGAAATTAGGCTGGAGACTAAATATGTAGAAAAATTTGAGATTCCAATTCTCATTGAAAATTAGTGATGCTGTTAATTGGGCAAAATTAAAATCCATTGCAAATGTTAGCACTTTATTTATTTTATTTTTTATTCTATAAAAACATTTTCCTGAACTTTTCTGTGAACCAATTCCTTAAGAAATATACAGTTCTAAGTTTCAGTTAATATTGAAAATGATCAAAAAATTGGAAGAATTTTTATTAGTTTTTTTTAAGCTGATGTTTTTTGGATGTTTTAAGCATGGCAAAAAGTTCACACACATTAATTTTATGATGGAATTCTTTCGATGAAATCTGAATATTTTTAGAACAGCTGGTTTATATCATGGAACCAGAAACAGTCAGAGTTATTCTCATATGCAAATGGTTAAATAATATCTCTGTTCCTAGAACTGACTTGCTTGGCTTTGGTTAGGATTGAACCCCGGTCGCTTTGTACAACAGCCATTCACTGGTTCAGTCAACTACAGTATAGCCATCAGCCCCGTCCCTACCACCACCACCACCACCAATACAATCAACAGCAGACCATCAATATCACTTACACCACATCAATAACAGTAATACAAGTACCGCTAAATTAATGATTATGTATATGCCTGCATGTGTGTGTGTGTGTGTCTGGAATGAACAAAGGGACCCCCTCATGATATTGTAGTAACCCCTCCCTTCTTATCACCAATAATTTCTGCTCCATGGTGCATGACTGCATTTTACCATTTTTACTTAGTAACATTGCTTTACAATAGGGAACCCGGTCATTTCCTGTTCCTACCTGAACTAGTTTTTTCTTGTGTGTGTGTGTGTGTGTGTGTGTGTGTGTGTGTGTGTGTGTGTGTGTGTGTGTGTGTATACTTTGGTGTTCAATTTAATCATCATCAGCAGCAGCAGCAGCGGGAGTAGAAGTTGTAATAGAAACATCATTGATACCACCACCACCACCACCATCAGTAATTAGAATTATTACATGCACATACATGCATATATAATGTAATGAGTATTGTGTGTATGTGTGTGTGTGTGTATGTGTGTTCAATAGATCAATAGTGTGTGTGTGTGTGTGTGTGTGTGTGTGTTTGTGTTTGCCTTTCACCACTTGACAATTAATGTGGGTTTGTTTACATCCCCATAACTTAGCAGTTTGTCAAAAAGGGCCGATAAACTAAGTACCTGACTTAAAATTAGTGGGGTCAATTCGATCAACTAAAAAGCTCCTTTGAAGCAGTGCTCCAGCCTGGTCATAGCCCAGTGACTGAAACAAGTAAAAGAATAAAAATAAATTACAAATGAAGGCATGGCTGTGTGGTAAGAAGCTTGAGTTCCAACCACATGGTCCTGGGTTCAGTCCCACAGCATGGCATCTTGGGTAGTTGTCTTCTACTATAGCCTTGGGAGTGGATCTGGTGGACAGAAACTGAAAGAAGCCTGCTAGATATATGTGTGTGTGTGTGTTTGTCTTCCATCACTGCTTGACAACAAGTGTTGGTGCATTTATATCCCCACAACTTAGCAGTTCAGCAGTTATTTTATCAGAGACTGATAAAATAAGTACCAGGTTAAAAAAAATTAAGCCCTGGGGTTGTTGTATTTGACTAAAAATTCTCCAAGGTGGTGCCCCAGCATGGCCACAGTCTAATGATTGAAACAAGTAAAAGATACAAGACCTACCCACCCACCCACACACACAGATATATGCATGCATGAGTGGCTCACAATAGCATGCTCCAAATACACACACACACACACACACTGCTGCAGGTTTGTGTCGAGTGGCTGTGAGGTTGTTATTGCTGTCGGCATAACATTGTCTTCGAACGTTAACTTGTGTTATTTGCAATGAGAAAACTACATTAAGACTCTCACACGGCCTAAAATGAATTTTCCATTCTATTTGTATTTCTGTGTGAATTTATTTAATCTGTTATAAATATTGGTTTCTATGGAAACCAATAAAATTCTGACCAAAGAAATATGCAAAATAAATGCACAACCATTTTTTTCTTCTTTTTCTTCTGACCTTTTGTTCTTGGCACCACAAACCATTTTGTTATTTTGCTTTGTTTCTAATAAGCCAACATAATTAAGATTACCACACTCTAATAATTATAGGAACTACTGGATAAAGGAATGGGTTCTTTTTTTTTGGGGGGGGGGTTGTATCACTTGATGAATCATATCTCTACATGGATGCCTGTCCCAGTTCAGATCTCTGCAAATTCCATTTCAATGTTTATTGAATAATTCCTGGAACCGTTAACAACTCTAAAACAATTGGTGTTAATTTCTGAGAAAGACATGGTAACTGGATCTATTGTTTCAGTTTTTAATGCAGGATATTTGTTACGAGAATGTTTGTCTGTACTTGAGCTGTGGTGCCAGAAAGAGAGAAGGACAGAAAGCTGAGAGTAGTGGAAATTGCAGTTTGGATTTGAGCTCTCAGAGAAATTATGACCTGGTTTTCATTCCTAGTAAATTTTCTCACATCAAATATCCTTTAAAATAATGATTTTCAACACAGTTCTTTTGGTTGAGAGATTTCTGTGAATTACCTAAATCAGTGGTTCCCAAAGTGGGTGGTATCCCCCCCCCCCCGGTGGGGTGGAAAGTTCCACCGCCATCGATATATATTCCCTAGCTTTCTTACAAAAAAAAAAATCTAATGCTCTTAGTTTAGACTTGGGCGGGGGGGGGGGGGGGCAACCAGATCGAACTGTCTCAACTGCCTGAAACAGTAGGGACTTCTGGTAACTTGACTGAGGAAAGAAGGCCACGAATGAACCATCTTTATTTTGCCTTTCCTAATTGTTGTTTCTCCCGTCTGCCTTTGTATCATCTCTCTGTCTGAATATTTTATTGTCCTCTATTGCACTTTTGTTCCATTTTATATATATATATATATATATACACACACATACATACACATGTACCCATATGTATATATTTGTGTGTGTGTATGTATTCATGTCTATATAAGTAAATGAATGAGGTTAATGACATCCAAACAGATGTTTTAGTCTCATTTCAGCTTAAACTTTTCAAGTCAAGTCGACTATTTTACATCCCTGTTGAGTTTCATAAACTAAATCTCAGGAAATTGAAGTTGCTGCACTTGTCTCTTATGCCTCCCCCTTTTCCTCATCTCACCTCAAACAGTTCGTTATATTACTTAACAGATTGGATAATTTGGCATTAATGAAGCCAGATGTGAAATAAGTATTGACTTTTGGAATTGAGGAAATCATTCCAATTTCCTTTCATTTCTGTCATTCCATCTCACTCATGTTTCGTGTATCTCTGAAGTAGGTTTAGCTACAGTTGGGTGGCCTACATTTTCTTAGTGCCTTCTCTGTTTATGGAGTGTTTGAGCTAAATTAGGTCCAGTTTTGAACCTGAACTCTTGTAATATGGTAAGACTCTTGGAATCTAAGGAATCTGAAAATGATGGTCTGCCTTTGTAGCAACTGTAGAGATCTTTGGCTTCGTGGTTAGGGTGCTGGTCTCATGATTGTAAGATTGTGATTTCAATTCCTACCATGGCTAGAGTGTGTGCCACCCAGGGTAGCCCTTCAGTTTTGTGGTCATTGTTCTGCCAACATTTCTTCTCTTTAAGCTTTGCTAATCTACAGAATCCAGCTTCCTGGTAATGAAACATGACATGGTGGTCGTTGCCGGATTATCTTTGATCAGAGGTCTGTGCAAGCAGGGCTGACCTGAGGCTGGAATGACAACAACAACAAACTCTTCCCAGCAAGAAGAACAAACATCAGGAGAAAAGGGGTTTCATGTTTGTTTTTCTTGGTGGCATAGATTATTGTTGTTGTTGATATTGTTGTTGTTGTTTAGCCCAGGGTCAGCTCTGAATGAGCTGATTCATGGAGAGAAAGGATGTTGGCGATGATGACAGCAATGATGGGAGTTGATGGGATTGAAGTTGGTGATGGTGGTGATAGTGGTGGTATGATGGTAGTTGTGGTGGTGGTGGTGGTAGTGGTGGTAGTGGTTGTTGTAGTGGTGGTGGTAGTGGTGGTATGATGGTGGTGGTGACACCAACGATGATGATGCTGATGATAGTAGTGGTGTTTTTTATGATGATGATGATGATGATGATAACAATGGGGGGGGGTAGTGCTGAAAAAAAATCCCCCCCTCCACCGCCGCTGCCCAATGTTTATGTGATGTGAACATAAACAATAGCCCTGAAGATTGATTATAACAATCTGCTGTGGTATGTCAAAAAAAAACATAAAAAAAGCAAAAGAACAGTATCCAAAAAAAAAGCAACAAAAATGCCTCTGGACAATAGAATCCCAACAACAACAACAACAACAACAGAAATAATAGTCTTTTTTCATTTCTTTCTTTTTCTTTCCTGTTCCTTAAAGGCTTTATAGTGTTTTGAACAGGAAATGAGAGGTTGTGACATTGATGCCTTTAGTTAAGAGTATATTGAGGAGGGGGGAGATTAAAATAGGACACAGGGGGGAGTGACTAAAGTACTAAACTCAATCCCCCCCCCGGTGGCGGGGTGAGGTGGGGGGTAGGACAAGAGTAGAGTGGGGGTGGAGGTCGGAGGGTGGAATCAATGAGCTGCCCTCTCTCTCTCTTTTTTTCCCCTGCTGATGGCTTCTTTTAAAAGAAAATAAAAGAACCAAAAAGACAAAAAAGAAAATATTTTAAATTAAAAGACAAAAAATGGGAGAAAAAGAATCTCAGTAAAATTGATCATTGTTTATTGAACATGTTACATGTTGTAAGGCATGGGGGGATGGCGGAGGTTTGGGTGGGTGGGTGGCTTATTGATTTTTCTGTTGGCTGGTCTTACTTAAAAACAACTGCTATTGTTCGGAACGGTCTAACTGGTGTTGCCATAGTAACCATTGATAGTGTTCCGCACTTCCATACACTCCTACCCCACCCTCCTCAGCTGCTTTTACCATAGTAACCAGGTGGGGGGTGGTTTAGTGGTCGCACTGTTGTTACTATGGTAACCAGTGCGATTGTGCATTGGCGTCCGTTATTGTTGCCATAGTAACTCTTGACAATGTCTAATAGTCCAGCAGTTGTTACCATAGTAACCAGGGGCAGTATTTAGTGGTCTGTTGTTACCATCGTAACCAGTGCTATTGTCCATTCGCTTCCCCCAGTTGTTACCATAGTAACCAGGGACAGCCTTTCCTTCTTAAATCTACACTAAATCTAATGAGCTAAGACGCTTTTAAACTGGGACACACACACACACACACACACATATACGAGGGGGTCCTGAAAAGTTCTGGTTTTGGGTAAAAGAAAATACAGGAGGATCAGTTAATTATGATTTTATCCAACATATTCCCCTCCTCTCAGATTCACACACTTATCGCTGTGGTCCTTCAGTATTTCTAAGACCTGTAAAAGAACTCAGAAGGTTGGGCCTCCAGCCAGGCCTTTCATGAAACCCTTAAAGCTGGGAACTTTTCAGCTCCCCCCCCCATATATGTATATATATATGTGTGTGTGTGTGTATGTGTGTGTATATATATATATATATATTTATATATATATATATATATATATCATTTAACTAATAACCTTGTATGAAGTTAGAGGTTTCGATCTGTATCTAGAAATATATTTTTTAATATTTCTGTATAAACACGAAGAAAAAAAAATAAATAAAGACTCACCTTCTTCCCTCATCCTGACCAGGCTTGAACCCTGGACAGGACAGTTCAGAATGTTCACCTTACCCAGTTCATCTACACTTACCTTTACCTACTAGTCAACCGAGTGCCCACACAAATTGCTGTCAAAAATGAGATACTTAAATCTATAATAGTGTCCAATCAATAATAAAAATAGATTTAAATATCTCATTTTTGATCTGTTTTTCAGGTGTTGGTTTGATGGCCTAGTAGGTAAAGGTGTTAGTAATTTAACTACTAACCTTGGTTGAAGATAGAGGTTTCAATCTCTATCTAGGAAATATATTTTTTAATATTTTTGCATAAATGAACAAAAAAAAATAAAAGGACTCTCTCCTCCTTCCCTCATCCTGACAAGGCTTGCAACCTGGACAGGTAAGTTTAGAATGTTCACCTCACCCAGTTCATCTACACTCACCTTTACCTACTAGCCTGACTGGCCTTCGTGGGATTTTCGAGCGAGATCGTTGCCAGTGCCCCTGGACTGGCTCTTGTGCGGGTGGCACATAAAATGCACCATTTTGAGCGTGGCCGTTGCCAGTACCGCCTGACTGGCGTTTCGTGCGGGTGACACATAAAAGCACCCACTACACTCTCTGAGTGGTTGGCGTCAGGAAGGGCATCCAGCTGTAGAAACTCTGCCAAATCAGACTGGAGCCTGGTGTTGCCATCCGGTTTCACCAGTCCTCAGTCAAATCGTCCAACCCATGCTAGCATGGAAAGCGGACGTTAAACGATGATGATGATGATACTTTGTACGCAGGTTTTGTGTCTATGTTACGACAGCAGCAGCGGCAGCAGCAGCAGCCCCCTGTTATCATCATCATAATGATCATCAGCAACAGAAACAGGTGTGGTGGAGACAAGATCACTGTTAGAAGCTGTATAAACATCAGATTTACAGAAGCCGTGTTCATTATCACGACAATCTGCATCTTGAACATCTCCAGCTTCCTGACAGATTCCCTACAAAACCGATTCCTTTGCTTTTCCTTGCAGACACCCTTCCTCATCCCGTTCTATGAAAGCCAGGTGATGGTCGTTTAAGATGAGATTTTTCACAGCTCAACTTACTAAACTGTTCAACAGATTAAGGGATTTCCAGAGAATTTCTTAGATTTCCTGGCTTTTCTTGTGTCATATTGGTTTTTGGTAAACAAAGAACCTTATACATATTCATACATACATGCATACATACATATATATATACATACATATATATACATACATATACATATATACATACATATACATGCACATGTACATACACACACACACAAACATATGCATATATATATGTGTGTGTATATATAAAATATATGTATACACATGTACAAGTACATATATACACGCACTCGCATATGCACATAAATATAATGCATGTGTGTGTGTGTATATATATATGCGTTATGTATGTATATACATATATATTATGAATGTATATACATGTGTGTGTGAAATATTCTTCATAAGATTCTATCAACTTCAAACTTGTTGTATCTCATCTTTAGATAACCGAAAGTGTGGAGGTGAGAAACGGTGGGAGATGATTTGATAGAATCAAACAAATTCTTCCCTTCTCTGCTATGGAGACAGTGACATAAGGGGGGGGGGGGGCAGTGTAAAAAAGCCCACCAAAATCATGATAGCCTTCTTTATTACTCATTATCTGAAACTGCCTTTAAATTGTATATTAAAGGGGTCTTAGCCATCCGATGATTTTTCTTGTCTTTTTTTTTATGTTTTACTTGCTTCAGTCATTTGACTGCAGCCATACTGGAGCATTGCTTTGGAGGGGTTTGTTCGAACAAATCAACCCCAGGACTTGTTTTTTTGGTTTCAGTTTTAAGCCTGGTACTTAATCTATCAGTCTCTTCTGATAGTGGTTAAGTGGTGATGGGGAACAAACACACACACTCACACTCACACTCATATATACACGATGGGCTTCCTTCTGTTTCCATCAACCAAATCCACTCACAAGTGTTTGGTTGGCCTGCAGTTATAGTAGAAGTCACTTACCCAAGGTGCCACACAGTAGGTCTGAACCCAGAACCATGTGGTTGGGAAACAAGCTCCTTACCATGCTGCCCTGCCAGTGCCTATATTAGTAAAACACTTATTCCAACTAGTCAGACAATTAGAAACCTCATACACCACGAATAATTGGTTCAGGGCTGTGTTTTAAAAGTACAAAACCACTGCAACCTAACAATGCAGATTTGTGGAAGAAATAACATCAGAGGCATGCAGACAGTTTTTGTTTCATTTACAGATTTACATCTTTTTTCCTTCCATTTTTCTTTCTTTTGTTTTCCTGTTAAAAGAGAGTTTGATAGGTCTGCAAACTTTGACATTTAAATTGTGTTTTCTGGGCCGATTTTTTAATTTTTTTTTTTGTCATCTGGTATGGGAATATTGTTTTAAAGCTTGTCTTTCCAATGTGTCTATTCGCTTACCCTGACATGATCTTACATTTGTGAACTCTTTTCTGAGAACGAGCTGCAATAATTAAATATTACAATTAGAAGGATGAGTGAGGGCTTTTATCATTAATGCTACACTACATCCTTCTCTTTCAAATGGGGTACCTAACTCAGACAAAATAGTCTCTGAAGTGGGCCTTTTTTTATGTTTTCATTGTCCTTCCTGTCACTAACCCTTACCTGTTTTTCAAGCAAGGGATTTCTTATTCCACTCAAACTTCAAGACATGGAGTGGATGATGCAAACTGTCTCATAGGAAGTTGTATTTGATGAGAAACTGGTGATGAGTGGGTTAAACTTGAAATCGGGTAGAGAGAAAATAGAATTGCAGAAGCATTTCACAGACTTTCTTAGTTTCAAAGCACAAATCAAGATAAGTAAACAATGAAAGGAATAAATGAAATAAATAAATATCAACTAAAATATAAATAAATATTGAGTAAAAATATTGACGAAATATCCAGCTTTGAAAGTTTCGAGAAATATCTGGGCAATCTTTAAATAAAGAGCCATTCCTTAAGTAAATAGAGATAAGTTTGTAGAAGACATTGATGTTGGAAGGTATTTTGGTAACCGGGTAAGGAGAGAGAGAGAGAGAGAGAGAGATAACCGATAGTGGTGATGATGAAGTGGTGGTGGTGGTGGTGGTGATGGTGCTATGGGCAGAAATACACGCACACATACTGAACAGTGAATGTATGTGTATTTTTGTGAATACTTGCATCTGGGCTACTTTATACATCATTGTGTCTTGGGGAAATTTCAAACCTGAGTTCTTATTCCTAAGGTATTTTTCAATGTTATAATTATTATTATTATTATTTAGGTCACTGCTTGGAATCAAACTCGGAATTTTGGGGTTAGTAGCCTGCGCTCTTAACTACTTCGCCATGTGAAGACAAATATCCATCAAATGTAAATAATGTACATAATTCCTCATCTCTTAAATATAAAACTGTATGGGAGATGTTGTCTAGGCAGGTTTTAATAACATGCCTAGGCAATATCTCCAATGTATGAAATTATTAGTAGCTAATAGCTATATAGATAGATGTATACATGTGACTGTGCTAATGTATTTAGTGTGTATGTGTTGATGTAAACATGCACACACACATACACACACACATACACACACACATCTACACACACACACACACATCTACACACACACACACATCTACACACACACACATCTACACACACACACACATCTACACACACACACAAGCTAATGCGCTCGTGTGTACATAGCTGTTTGGTCACGTAGACATTCACCTAGCTTGCTAGAAATAGCCATCAAATCTCCCTCACATCCCGCTCTTCAATAAATAAGTAGATACTGGACTATGCAGTCTTTGACAAGACGACAGTAAACTGGTCACAGCTGGAATCCTTTTCATCAAATATCTGTTTAATCCCAAACAAAGATAAACAGATAAGCCAACTTTGTTACATTCAATCTTGTTTATTTGTTATTTTTACCAGTATATGTGTACCTTGCAATATAGGCATGCAATTGCATTGAATTAAATGGGACATTGTTTTATCTGTTTATCTTTCTCTCGTTATCAAATAATGATCATTTCTTCCTGCTTTCTTCCTTTGATTCCAGTGATGTCGTCTAGTTGTTTGTTCTTCTTCCTTAATTCTGTTTTTATAATTTGTTTGGATTTGGTACAAATGTTTAGAATTTCCTAAACTAGATTTCGAAATCGATTATGCTACATCTACAGGTTTAGAGTATTGCTAGTTTCTAACAAACCCTACAATACGGTGAAAGCAGAGTCTTTGCTAAAACATTCTATTATAATTATATGCGTGTGAGAGAGAGAGTGAGAGCTAGGGGATGTGTCCCCTAAAACAGTGGATGATAATGATGGCAATAATAACCCTTTCTACTATGGGTACAAGGCCTGAAATTTGGGTCAAGGGGGTTTACTTGATTACATCAAACCCAGGTTCCAGTGGTCAGTTTTTGCATGGTCTCTATGGCTGGATGCTGCTCCTAATGCCATCCACTTTTACAGAGTGTGCAGGGTGCTTCTAACCTGCTACCAGTGCAAGTGCATACTATGTGGAACCAGCACAAGTGCATCTCACGTGTCACTGGCAGAAGTGCATTTTACTTGGTCCTGAAATATCACTTGTCCACCAGGGATAGAAAATAACAAGGTAGACGTTTTGTCCTGGGTAACAAATAGATGATGCTACATTGAAGAATATTGGTAATGAACTCTATTGCTATTCCACACCAGATGCCACCTGTTTACTGTCAAATTGAACTCTGCCGCCGCCACCGATAGCCTTCTGTTTCTGTTTATTTCTTTGTGTTGTTGCTATTCACTGTGAAATGTTATAGACTGTTTGAAGTTGTGACCTCTGACCTTGAGGTTAGATGCCACTCCCCTCCTGGTCAACTCACATTGACAACAGGAATAAAAATAGCCACAAATAATGCAACATTTTACAAACAATCTGAGACTCCATTTTTGAAAGAAAATTCCCACCTTTATGCTTTCTATTGAATTGTATTTGAAAGAGAAGGAAGTAAAACCAAATATTGTGATTTGTAATTGTAATATTAGTTATCAGTTGAAGCAAAATGGCAACTGTTACATCCAGTGTGTAACCAGGTAGAAATACGATTAGAAAACGTTGTTGAGTCATTGTAAGGTAGGCTCTCAAAACACCACACCATTGAATGCTGCCATTGTCAGAATAATATTCAACAGTTATTTAACGGTTGTCTTTTTTGTAAGTCTTTCCTTTTTCTTTGTCTGCTTGAATATCGTTTTTGACATGTTTTAAGAATCGGGGAAGAAAGGTGGACGGACAACCTGTTGGAGTCGGGGTGTGGGGGTGGGGGTGAGAAGAGATTAGAGAAACAGAAACAGACTGATTCCAAGATTAAGGGATTAAAAGACACAGCAGCATGTGCATAATAGAGAACAACTTGTGTAATTTATGTAGATCTATTTAAATGTATTTAAATATATTACCACAATCTATACATTAAAGACATCTTCAGATTAACAATTTAGAATTGGTTTGTGAAAGACTGGAAGAATGGTGGAAACAGAACAAAAACAAAATGTTTTTTTATATTCTGGGTTCAAATTCTGCTGATATCAACTTTGCCTTATATATTTCCAGGGGTGATAAAATAAAAGATCCCAGTCAAGTATTTCATTTAATATACATATCTAATATGTATGTAATATATATGTGATATACAGTTGAACCTCGGCTTATGAATTTAATTCATTCCTGAAGGCCCATCCACCATCCAAAGTGTTTGTAAAGCAGAGCAATTTTTCCCCATAAGAAATTCAAGAGAATGCCCAGCAAATTTGAACAGGGATCTGCACTGAACACAAGCTAGACACTAACTGACCCATTTCTGCATCATACTTCCAGCTGGTCAAGAACTGTTGGTGCTGGCTTGTGTGTTCATCACCTGAGACATTTTAGGTTCAAAGAATTGTTTGTAAAGTGACTTGTCCATAATGAAAGGTGTTCATAAACTAAAGCTCCTTTCTATATACAGTCAATATGCAATATATATGTGCAATATATATAATATGTATGTGTTACGTATGTAATAATTAAACTATATATTATGCTCTGTATTGTTTTTTTATGCATGTGATCTGGTAGCTGTGGAAAAACTTGTCTGGCATGAAACCAGTTCTTGGTGCAACAAAGGTTGGGAACTGCTGCCATAAGCCATTCTTGATGTGAATGGAATTACAATAGAAAGAGAAGTTTGCTAGATTACATCAAATTGTGTAGAATTTTTTGCCCCAACCCATAATGCATTATCTGTTCCCGGCTTTCTGCGTATGATCTGTTGACTAAGAATTTCATCACCCAGACAAAAGCCTTTTAAATATGCTGTTTATATCATCAGAACAATCCTGTGTAATATATATTGATCTGTATTGATTGATAGGTTGTAGGTTGCAGCATTGTGACAACAGGACTGATGGCTTTTGTTGAAGTATTTCTTATTCTCTTTTAACATGTTAGCCTGCGTGTGCACCGTGCACACATATGAAGATATATCCATATATATATACTCATACAGAGACAGAGTGAAAGAGAGAGCATAATATATATATAAATACATATACATATATATATATATATATATATATATATATATATATACATATATATATATATATATATATATATATATATATATACATATATATATATATATATATATATATATATATATATATATATATATATATATATATATATATATACACTTCTGTCTACACGTATGCATATAGGTGCAGCTATATGTGTGTGTGTGTATGTATGTGTATGTATATATATATATATATATATATATATATATATATATATATATATATATATATATACATATATATATATATATATACGTATGTATATATACATATATATATATACACACATTTGCATACTTCTGTCTACCTGTATGCCTATAGGTGTCGGTGTATGTAAGTTTAATGTTATGTTTGCTTCAGTGTTGTTGGTGTTGGATTACAGTATCGTTACGAGTGACTCATTAATGAATGACTCAATCACGTCTTCCAGTTATCTTTGTAGTAATTCCCCACCCCCACTACCCCAGTACCCCACCTCACCCTTTTATACATTATGTATGGAGAGTTTGGGACATAGGTTTTACTTTACAGCACCCACCCAGGTGTGTGTGTGTGTGTGTGTGTGTGTGTGTGTAGCTTTGAAAAGAGAAGTAAATCAGAAAGAATTAACTTGATTTTTAGTGGGAGATCAGTTAACGAGATAAAAGACAAACAAGGACATACTACAGCCCTTCGTTAATAAGGAAGTTGTCTGATTACACTGATTTATTCTGCATATTGTAGCCACAGGGTGGTGGCGGTGGTGGTGGTGGTGGTGGTGGGGGTCATAAATGGTTAATGCAAGTTCACAACATTGTTTTGTGATCAACTGTGGAAACAAAAAGGAGAGAAAAAATTTCCTTGATTTCTGTTCTTCTGCAGACAGGAAATTCTTGTAAATGACTCCAGGTTTTTATTTTTATTTTTTTGTTTCAGTTTTGATAACAATCAACTTCTATCCAGGTTGAAAGATATACATGACACTGATAAACAGAATCAGCCCCCCCCCCCCATCAACAAAGTCAACAAAGTGAAGCCTGTATTGATTTCTTCACAGGATTTACCATTTTTATGACTGAATCGATGCCAGTTCTCTGCAAAACTAATGTTTCCCTCGAAGACTTGTTATGTTTGTTTCTCTAATCTCTTTATTACTGTCTCTGCTCCAATTAATTTTGAAAATAAGGAAGAATTTTGTAAAATAACTGTTTTATTATAAAGCTGGTGTTTGAAGCATAAATTAACCTGAAATTTTGATGGCAGGTTTTAATTTAGATCACTTTAACCCTTTTGTTACCATATTTCTCTTGAAAGCTGGTGTTTAGAACATAAAATTAATACAAAATTTTGATGGCAGGTTTTCAAGTTTAGGTTGCTTTAACAATCCTTTTGTTACTACACTGATTTTGTTTCAATTAATTTCAAATGTGACACAATATATCTTTAAAAGGGTCTTCCTTAGAAAAAAATAATACTGTTGCGAGTGTTTAACTAACACACAGCATTCAGTATGTGATATTGGTTGGGTGGTTTGTATAACACAGAACCAATTATACTTATTACACCATTATTATCCAACTTTGTTATATGTTTTAAAAATAATCATCATTTTAATTGCAGATGGGTTGTCATTAGTACTAAAAAAAGAAAAATATCTATAAAACCATCTGCTCCCACCCACCCACTATTTTATGTGAATGTCTAAATTAACAGCATTTTAACGATATCTTTGACAAATGAAAAATACTGTTTAGCTAAAAGATTCCAATGAGATTTTCGAAAGTCAGTCCTTTAGGCAGCCATTTCTTTTCCTATTTTTCTTCTTTTTTTTGGTATTTTAAAGTCTTTTCATCTTTTTCTCATGTTTTTGCATCCATTTCTTTAATGACTGCCAGGCCATAATAGGCTTCTTTTTTTTCTTTCATTCAAGTAGAGCCAAGATGAAGGAATTATTAAAATGGAGGCTTTTAATAATAATATCCATTCAGATATAAAAACAAAATGGTATCTTGTGTTTCTAGTTAAGTGGAACAACAACAACAACAGTAATAATAATAATAATCCTTTCTACTCTCGGCACAAGGCCTGAAATTTGGGGGTAGGGGACTAGTCAATTACATTGACCTCAATACTCCACTGGTACTTAATTTAACAACCCCGAAAAGACGAAAGGCAAAATCAACCTGGGCAGAATTTGAACTCAGAACATGGTGACAGATAAAATACTGCTAAGCATTTTTCTTGGCTGATGGTTCTGCCAGTTTGCCACCTTTGATAAAAATGTTTTCAAGTTTTGGCACAAGGCCAGCAAATTCCACCATTCATTGTCATTTTTCAATAATATTAATATGAGTAGCTATGTCTGTTAAATATTTTCTCCAAAATCAAATTGTTCTCTGTGATAAAGAGATGACTAATTAGGGAACAAGGAAGAACACAAGAATTCTTTATGGAGAGAATCAGGGAGAATGCTATGGTTTCCATTCATGTTGTTGTTGCTGACAAATTAGTTAAATTTTCTTTGTTAGCATTTTAAAGGCCTACATTTCCTGAAGGTATAAATTAAAACCTAATTTCATTGTCCTCTTCGTTAACAATAGCGATAAAACGAAACTACTTTTTGATGGTCAGGATTGACTTAGTCAAGTTTCTGTGGAACCGTGGATGACCTTGTCATAGAAACAGTGCAGATGTTCTAGAAATGGTTTGAAAATCTTGAAATAATTTTAGAGTTTAAACTAGGAAAGTAACAATGAAAATATTGCATGTTTTTGTAAGAAGAAACGGTGAAGAATAGGAATAAAAAAGAAAAACTGAAATCATTGTTGATTGTCATTATATAAACACACCCACACACACACACACATTCTGTAATCTGCATAATCTGCATAATCTGTTTTGCATTAATGGACCAAATCACCTGATTTTACTTTGTCGAGACTGACGTGGTTTCATTTGTACATTTT
Source organism: Octopus bimaculoides (assembly GCF_046866305.1). Classification (NCBI taxonomy): domain Eukaryota; kingdom Metazoa; phylum Mollusca; class Cephalopoda; order Octopoda; family Octopodidae; genus Octopus; species Octopus bimaculoides. The sequence continues at coordinate 552,441 of NC_142953.1, read as the reverse complement.
TAATTCTAAGGCCAAGTCATGTGTGTGTGTGTGTACTTTTAGTTTTCCTCTGCCGCAGAAGCTCACACACTCCTACCTATCATCATCATCATCATCATCTTCTAGTGCCATTAATTGGTGCTGCCAGTCATCTGATTGCCATTCAATAGAGTGATTGTTTATTTTTAGAATGACATTGTAGGGTAGGTGTGAGAGGCTGTTTGGATTAGGTCAGTTTGGACATAAAACAAGAAGAATATTTCGGCCAGATATGACCTGTTTAAAGGTAAATACCAGTCTTTCCACCCATTTAAGGATGGAGTTTTTGTCACGAGAAAATATATTTTCAGGGTAGCCTATTACAGTTTTAATTAACATGAGTGTGTGTGTGTGTGTAACATTACATCTGTGTGTGTGCAGCATCATATGTGTGTGGTATCACCTGTAAACAAGATATGAAGCTGATCTACCATCAAACCCCGTGACTCCTGCTCCTCCTCCTCCTAGCTGAAACGCAAAGTTGGCATCACTTTACAAGGAAGGTGACTACCAAAGATAATACAGTTCTCAGAGAGTTTTCATAATTATTAAAATATTATTGTTATTTGGCTGAGTGTTGTTCCACTGGGAGGTAACAGCAACAACAACAACAACAGATGACTACAATAGTAACAGCAGCAGCACCACCACCAATTGCCCCCTACTGTAATCAGGAGAAAGGTGAAAAAACATTGTTGCTTCATGTTGGATGGGAGTTTATCTTTGTTGATTAAACCAGCCAACCACACCCTTTACGGGTTTTGCTTTTTACATTCACACACACACACACACACACACGAACACGTGCTTTCACACACACACATACATACACCCACATGCTGACATACACATACATGCTCATACATGTACACATACTCTTACACAGGGTCATACACACACACACACACACACCAATGTATCCTTACACACATTCACATGCTCACACACACATGCTGACGTGTGTACACTCATACACACACACACACATATGTTGACAGATACACACATGCTCATACACTCACACACACACACACATGCTTATATATACACACACACACACGCACACATGCAGACACACGCTCATACACACACAGAAGTAAACTCAAAAGAAAAAAATTCTGCTGAAAATAACCCTTAAATAAATTTACAGTTTGCACAAACATTGTTGAATATTAACCCCAAAAAGTGGGTTTTGGAGGGGAGGGGTGCAATATAGAGGTTAGGGGAGTAGGAGGGGAGTAAGACTATAATAGAAAATAAAGGTAAAACTGGAGTGGGGTGGGGTGCCAACGGTGAGTCATTTACCGTTTTATAGGGATAGTTTCCTATAACACTAACTGACATTGAACTAAAGGCTCTCTCTCTCTCTATCTCTCCCCTTCTCTCTCTCTATCTCTCCCCTTCTCTCTCTCCCCCCTTCTCTCTCTCCTTCTGTCTTTCTGTGATCCCTTCATCTCATCAACCATCATACCACCCCCCCACCACCACCACTATCACCAATAACCTCTTGCTTTACATCACTACCACCACTGCCACTACCACTACGTCCACCACCACCATCACCACCACCACCACCACCACAATCATCACCTTCACCACCACCACCACCACCACCACTACTACTACTACTAGTTAGCTTCCCTTTATAATGTTCAAACACACCCTTAGTGTTTATTATTAGAAGTCTGCCACATGTATGTGTAGGTAGAGGGGGGGAGGGGAACACGTGTGTGTGTGTGTGTGTGTTTGTATGTATATGTAGAAGACACCCACACCCCGTCAGTATTTCCAACAGATGAGCTGGGAAAGGCCTAGCAACTCATGAGTCAACTACAATGGCACACACACACACACACACACACACACACACAGGCAGGCACAGGTAGATCTGTGAGGTGCGGCAGGTGGGCTTGGTGAACATTGATCCTAAAACACTCAAACATCTCTCTCTCTCTCTCTCTCCTTCCCCTCCCACCACTTCCTTTCATTAATTAGTCATTAAGGTGTGACACAAGAAATCTTTAAGGATTCACACAACTCTGGTTGAGGGCTCCACCGCTCCCCCCTCCTCCCGCCCGCCAATCTTTTAAATATTAATACATTTGTATATAGCAATAAATACAGCCAGGAATTCTTCACGAAATGTGTCTCGTTATTTCCAATAATGATTATTCTCCAAAAAATTTTGGCAACATGGCACTGTGAAGTGTGTGTGTGTGTGTGTGTGTGTGTGTGTGTGTGTATCGTGTCTTTATGTCCCCTGCATGCATTTTCTTTCTCCCACTCGTGTGTGTGTGTGTGTGTGTGTGTGTGTGTGTGTGTGTGTATACATCTGTGTGTGTACGTTATGTGTATCTCTATGTCCCTGCACACATTTTCTCTCTCTCACTCATGTGTGTATGAATGCATATATATCTGCCTGTGTGTGTTTGTGAATGTATACATGTGTGTGTGCGTGTGTGTGTGTGTGTGTGATGGGTCTCTATGTCCCTGCACATATTTTCTTTCTCCCACTCAAGTGTGTGTGTGTGAACACACACACTCATCTATGTGTGCGTTAGCCAAGACTATAGGAAGCAACATTTTCATGACTAGCTCAACACGTTGTTGTTGTTGTTGTACTGAAGACGCGTTTCTGATTATTTTCTTAGGAACAAATGAGCTGGAATCGAGGAGGCAGGCAGGAAATGATGTAGAATAGCAAAAGAATGTGATATAGACACGTGTGTGTGTGTGTGTAGGTGTATGCATGTATATAATCATATAACATGTGTGTGTATATATATATGTATATGATATTAAGAGTTCCGTTATCAAAATATGTTTTAATACTGTCCTGACTCTAATTACGTATGCTCATACCCACCACAGCATACCTCTGAGTTCTGATAAATCTACGAGGTGACTGTGCTTGGGTGTGGACCCTACTAATTAGCCCGGAAATACTCAGTTCCCTCCATCCACACCCCCTTTTTACTGGTGATATCGTAACTTTGAATAACTTTTCAGAGTTGGAGAATAAAAAAATAAAAGATCTCTGTGAGGCATAATTAAAAATCATGAATGAAGTTAGAATTTGGAAGATCGACTTGGACGATGATAGCATGACAGGTTTAAGTAGAATAAATAATTTTGGTCATGAGGAAGGACAGGGTTCTAACGGTTTGGGAAGAACCCTGTTTCAAGGTGAGAGAATATTTTTCTGAGTAGTGCAGCATTCTGGGCAGAAGGCTAAGCAGCATTTTACCTGGCTTTTGTGTTCTGAGTTTAAATTTTGTTACCATCACAGGAAGTACAGGACATGTCTAAAGGATCAAAAAGTAGGCAGATGTTATATTTCTAATTGCTGGTCATGGTTGGGTTGACAGTGTCTGGGTGTTTTATGTTTCCACAAAGAACATCATTAGTAATATATTTTGATTTTGCACCTGGACAGACCAGAATTAAATGGGAAGCTGACAGAATAACAACAACAGTGATTTTGTAATAATGCAAGGTTTAATTAGCTCTTTGATTAAACAGCCTTCCGGATTCATCTTCATTTGATTATGATTGACATTGGGGTCAATTAGTGACTCATAAGAATTGACCCATGAACAGGTGTGAAGATAGGAGAGTTGAGAGAAACAGGTGTAAAAGGTCAGTGTGGCAGGACCTCGAAGGCTGCTTTCGGGTTCCAGCAGGGGAATGTCATTCAAGACATTCAAGGGGCCTATGAGGGTAGGGAGGGATTGTTCCCCCCTCACCCCTGTTTGTCTTTCCAAGCTGATGCACTGGCTGACCCACCCCCACTGCTCCATTATCGACTCTGGGTACCGGGTGGAGGTTACGTTTGATCATTTCAATGATTTACGATAGAAATTTGATACAGATGCATTTGTTTTACTCGTGTAACTCCAATTAATAACACTGAGTTACTAAAAGGGGTATATCAGTTTGAGTTTTAGGGGATGGATGTCGTTGGAATTGTTTTGGGGGTCATTATTTTGTGGGGGTGTGCTTTAAAAATCATTCTTTTTAAGGCTAAACATTTAAAACCGCGAAATACCCACTTGTACTTCATTAAATTTGTAAATTCTAAAACCGCTTGCAACAACTTAGTGTGAAATTGGAAGAAGAAGAAGAAGAAGAAGAAAAGTGATTTTGTTTAAAGTGATGACTAACAGATGGTTAAACGGATATAAGCGACCCTTTGTGGAATTTGAACCTGTAACAGAAAGGAGTCAAACTAAATCCTACAAAAACAGTTATTTATAGGGCAAGTCTCCCATTATTTCCCCTGTCTTCATCACCCCGTGAAAGTAGGAAAACTATTATAAACGTTGCACGGATATATATTCCACCGGCATCGTCACCACCGCCACCACCGCCACTCCTACCAAACTCCAGACTGTGATTCCCCCCCCTCCGAAAACACTCGAAATCTTACCGCCTCACCCTCCATCTCTCCCCTAACCTCATTAAATGTTATCATCTATTTAAATGACTTTGTGTCTCTTTCTCTCCCTCTCTCTCTTCTCTTCGACAACAACCTGTTTGGTATGAAACGTTTGAAAGCGATCGTCTGGTTAGCATTTATTGCAAAGAAAGGGGGAAGAAGCATTTGGACAGGGTTTTAGCTTCCATCCCCCACCTCCTTGTCTGGTTTATACGAGAGGCGGAGAGAGAGACGAAGGGACAGATAGAGTTATGGATAGAGACGAAGGGATAGATAGACAGAGAGAATAGTGAGGAGGATGGAGGGGAGAAAAAAAAAGAAGAGGAGCGGGTAAGGTTCGAGAAGGATAACAAGAAGAGCCATAGCTGCTGTTTCTGCAGACTTTTCTGTCTTCCACCCGGAACCGGGTGGGATGGTGACAGCTGAATCTTACCTAAACAATAAAGTTGTTGTAACTCTTTGGTCCTGGGACAATTTCTTCTTTCCATTCCACCTCCTTCGCCATCAGATTCTTTCTCTCTCTCTCTCCCTCTTATCTCTCTCTCTCTCCCTCTTATCTCTCTCTCTCTCCCTCTTATCTCTCTCTCTCTCCCTCTTATCTCTCTCTCTCTCTCTCCCTCTTATCTCTCTCTCTCTCTCTCCCTCTCCATTTATTGTTCTTTCTCCTTCATCACACTCTCATCTTGTTTTCCATTGTTATATTCAAAATCCACGCCAAGCGAAATCACACACACACTTATTACATCCTCGCCACTTGTGTTATCTCCTCTATCTCACACACACACACACACACACACACGCACACATACACACACACGTACACACACACACGCACACATACGCACACACGTACACACACACGTACACACACACACACGCTCGCGCAGAGTTTCACTCTGTCGCCTCACTACATCTTCCTCTTCTCCATCTCCGCCTCTTTTGACCAAACCTGCCTGCTGCTACCCGCCACCCCTTCTCTCGTTAAGGAGCCCTCATGATGATGCTGATGGCGACGGCGGCGACTGCTGCTCCTGCTGCTGCTGCTGTTTCTCGTTTCACATTGGAATATTAAACTTGCTGAACCCGTCCTTCTTTCCTCCTCCTCCTCCTTCTTCTTCTCATCATTTCAAACCCTAAAAGCCGTGTAAAAGCCAGCAGCACCACTCAAGGAAAACACAACTTACCAAAGCGATGCGAACTGAACGTTGATATAAACAAACACACACACACATATAAAGGAAAACAGAAAGGAATTATCTTTAATTGTTAATTAACTTTGTTCCTTTTTTTATAATTTGTAACAAAAAGGGAAGATTTATTTTCGAATTGGAATTAACGAAGGACGGAAGATAGGACGGAAGTTAAAGAGGAAAAGGTTTTAAAATTACGATCAACCAACCCTTGGACTATTAAACCCTTGACGGATTAAAAGGAAACTAAAAGGAATTGCTATCTATGTCCATTTCTATAGGATGGACACTGGGGTAGACCAGAGCTGCCCCGCACCGCTACCGGACATCGTAGTAACAATTAACGGATTGACAATAGCAGCGAGAGGCTAGCCGGCCGAGGGGAGGAACATGGTCAAAGTGTAAAAGACAAAGCGTTGCAGCAGCAGCAGCCTTCTTTATCCCAAATATCCCGGGGGCTAATTCCTTAAACCGGCCAGAATGGATTTTATTACAAATGGTTCTAATATTCGTTGACCTGATGAAACCTCTACCCAAACCAAACAAGGGTTGCTTGTTTGTTGGGTAGAGGGGGAAAGAGCTTTTTGGAAGCATCCCTTTTTTTTTTCTCCCTAGTGACATGTGTTTTTACCTAGAGTGATTGTCACGTCCTCTCAGATTTTTACCTACAACAGCGGAGTCGGTGGAGCATCGCTGGTGGCGGCGGTGCTGGCCACATCGGAGACAGACAGTCTCTGTCAACATGCCAAATATCGAACAGCTGGCCACAAAACAGAGGTAAACCGATTTTTGGGGTCTCTTTTCATTTCATTTTATTGCATTTCATTTTGTAACGCAGCATTGAGTTTCGTCGTTTCGAATCCGTGATCCAGTTTCGATTCTCGGATGTGACAGTTTCACTATCATGTACATTACTAATGACCCTTGAAGTACACACACACACTTGTGTGTGTCTTTGAAAACATTACGTAAGAATTGTGTGTATGGTGTTTCATGACTAAGGAATTGGTTGTGTTGAAGATTTGGGTACACGTGACTTATATACATCTGTATGATATATACACATGTATGTATACATCTGCCAATACAATCTAGAGACGGTCGTATTGTTACAATCTGATAACAGTCGTACAACGTGCGTATACATGTAACATACTATGACTTGTGTGGGTGTATGAAGCAGACACTGATGTATATGTATATGAACAAGGCAGTTCTGTATATTGTATATACGCACCCGCTATACGTATATGAAGCTGACATGTATATATGTCACATACCTACTGATGTAGCATCTGTTATACACACACAATAATGTGTATAACGCACTATGTGTGTTATATATACACACATACAATGATGTATATTTATGGAGCCGACACGCTCGTACATTGTGTTGTGTTTATTTATAAAATAACAGGAATCAATTAAGACGATGCTAATGAAGTTTATATATAGCAAGTTTTTAAAAAACCGAGATTTCCCGTGTATATTAGGAATAATGTCAAAGTTAATGTCACACAGAAGAAACACGTGTGTGTGAGAGTGTAGGCCTACCGTTCTGTCTATGTAAGCAATTGTGAGATTGTCGACTTAATTCACACGTACATATACACCACCAGTGACGTGTGTGTGTGTGTATATATATATATATATATATATATATATATGTGTGTGTGGGGGGTGGGGGTATGTGTATGTTTGTTTAGATATATGAATGAACCAAAAAGTAAAGGAAAAAGATAGGTCTATACATCGGGGGTGGGATGGGACTATGTGTGTATATAGCCCTGTCGCGAGTGTATAATATGAGGTATATACATATATATAGGCCAACGATAAAGCATCTACGTGGTTGCTTGACGTGCTAGAAATAGCAGCCAAACTCACTTTAAGTCACATTGTGTCACTTTACGAAACAACGGATATTGCATAACGTGGTACTACTACAACTGCTGTGTTGGAGTGCATCTGCATAGAGGAGGACTGGATGGTCACGGTGAAGGCGTCTCTGATCATAAGACTATACTTCGTCAGGACTGACCTAGGGCTAAACAACAACTACAACACCATGTATGTACGAGTCTGCGAAGGCGCATGTGGATGGTTGTTCACCCTGCTAGAAACAACAGCCACGTTTCTTTCAAATCGCATCCAACTATTATTGCGTTACTTTTTTTTAAATGATAAAACAAACTGGATGGTCGTTGATGGAACGCCTTATGTCTTGTTCAGTCAGTCCTGTCCCCGTAGCTAAACAATCACCACATGTGTGTGTGTGTACACACACATACACTTACACACAAGGGTGGAAGCCATGTGCTGTATGTATATATTAAGTGAATGCAACTTGTCATTCATGTTTAATGAGCGACGAAGAATAGGACAAACACGATTAATGGATAATAATAATGTTAAGAGGATTTTTATTATCAAACTTGTTCCCTTTCAGGCATAATTAGTTTCTGATTGCCTTCGTCGAACCATTGTTATCCTCGTGTCGTTTTAATTAACTAAAACTCATTAGTTAACTCCATCAACGATGCTTTTCACTCAAACTTTACTTTCGGAGAAATTTGACAGAAGTCGTGGTAGAACAGACAGACCCTTCGTCATAAGCCAATCCTGCCGTGACACCTACCCTCTTACTTAGTTGTTGTTTAGCACCAGGTCAGTCCCGATAGGGCTGACAGACTATTGATCACAAGCCAATCCAACGATGGCCATACCATCTCGTCTAGCTGTTGTTTAGCTTTAAAAAAGTTAGTATCAGACAGCGCTGACAGACCGTTGAGGAATCAAATCTTGTTCCGTCCGTGACCACACCGTCTGTTTGTCAGAGATACGGAGACTACGACAACAATAACAACAAAATTATCTATCCGCTGTCCTTTTTTTATGATGACAGTGAGGGGAATACAACTGTTATTTCTAGCATAGAGGTTCGTTCAGTGAATGCAAGCATAGGTAAATTAGGACACACACATACAATGTACAATACATAAACACACATACAATAGACAATATACACACACACACGCACTCAACATTCTTGACATCCAAAAGTAAATATAGATCTTTCCTCCCCCCCCCTCAAATGTGTGTGTGTGTGTGTGTTCGGTGGCAGTCACTTCTTTGTACAGACATTATCAAAGATAGATAGAGGGTTTGTAACTTCTTAAGGATCCGCTCCCTGATCCCCACACCCACCACACTCACACACAAACCGTTCTCCGTCTCTGTAGTCGTGGGTATATATATGCGTGTGCGTATGTGTGCTTATATATATATGTGTGTGTGTGTGTGTGTATATATACATGTGTATATAATGTGTTGTAGGTTTTTGTTTTTGTTTTTGTTTTCATTGTATCTAATTATCTGGAGTGTGTTGCCAGATTGATTGGCAGCGACCCACTTACCGTTTCCTGTAGACAAGAAGCTGCTAGGTTTTCTCGACAAACCCATAGAATTGTCTTCTATTTGTAAACACAAACCGTTTTCTTCTTCCCCTCCTCCCCCATCACTCACCAACCTCTCCCGTCTTTCTCACTCAGCTGACATATTTCGCCGCACTCCCCCGATACACACACACACACACTTAAATGCATACACGCACACATACAGATATATACATATATGCTTTTGCCTACATACACAGACATATGTATATACCTAGACATTAGTTTGTGTACGAGTGTATATATATATATATATATATATATATATATATATATATATATATATATACACTTATATACACACACTCGAGTATCTCTCATTAGTTTTCCATGTCATGTAATGTCGTTTGTAATATATATCTCTATATCTTTTATTTGTTTCGTCATTAGACTGCGGCCATTCTGGAGCACCGCTTTGAAGAATTTTAGTTGGAAAATCGACACCAGTATTTATTTATTTATTAAGCCTGGTACTTATTCTATCGGTATCTGTTGCTGAACTGCTAAGTTACAGAGATGTAAACACACGGACATCAGTTGTGAAACTGTACTACCAGTTGTGTGTGTGTGTGTGGTGCCAGTCTTCCACTGCAAACAGCTGTGATGAAGAAATTACCCCACCCTCCCAGCTGATTGCTGGTCTACTGTCCAGATTTCAATACCTGCGTGTGACGAAGGACATGAAGATTGTAATACTTTAGGGCTCCTAGATTAGGGACCACTGTTTTGGAGGGAATAAATTGTATGTCTGTATCTTGTCGTACAACTCTACATTAAAACATGAAATTTAGATCTTCCCATCTCGTATGAAAAATATCTGTTTGTTCATCAATCACTGTTTATTCACCAGTCATTGGTGAAAGCCTTCACTTCACCTGTGTAGTTGTCTGGGGTTCATGTGACTGTAGATATCTGATGAGACCAATTCTGGTGCAAAAATAACAGCTGCATGTGAAGGACACATACAGTCTGTGGCCTCATTTCTCCCTACTGACCTGGTTTAACAGATTACAATGTTTTGGTGTCTGCTGCCTGAATGTGTGTTCCTTGTGAGGATTTCATACCTTTTTAATGGGGTGCGAGGGCTGTCACAAAGGTTCCACCCTGATGAAGCTGTTCCCAGGATTCTCTGATAATGCCCCTGACCTTTGATACTAACTTTCAGATTAAAATTCTGATTATATGACATTATGTAACACTATGGATTAACTTCTATTCACCTAGTATTAAATAGGGGATAACCTGGTATAAAGGGATCATTTTTAGGAATCAGTTTAGATTAATAGCCATATTTGACCCTTCAGCACTCAGATTAATCATTCAAAATGTAATGTTTACTTATTCACAATTTTTTTAATTAATCATGGATTATCTCACGGCTTTAAGATGATGGTTAATGGCCTAAACAACTACTGCTATTATTTGCCTCATTTTTGTATTTGGTCTGCAAGATTCTTGATGTAAATTTGTGCATTAAAACAAATCCTATTGTGTCTTGGAGGGGTCATTATGCCAATAAAAGTAAACACATACACTGGTTCAATATCACTTCTTTATTGTCAGTCAGTCAGTTAAATATCTAACCAACTAACTAATTGATTGTTTGCTTAATGTGTTGGTTAAACAATCAATCAATTGTTTGGTAGTCAAAGTCCTTTCTTCGCTATTCATGACATTTTCAGAGACTTGCCCTCTGATATTTGTAAATTTTTATTGGTGTTTATTTGATCAACTGAATCAACAATTGAATGTTTATCCTCTTAATACGAATCCACCTGAAATCACTCCTGCTTCCATGAAGTAACTTTAAGCAAAAATTTGTTGAACCAACGTGGGTGTGTTTCAACAAAAATATGCTGATGAAAGGGGTGATTTTGGGTTTAAGTAATCTTGCTATATTTGCCTTTAAGAAGAGGAAAGATACCACCGGAATCCATGAACCTATGGCCAAGCTGTTTGTCTTCATCTCTTAACACTAACATCACTGGAGCCACGTGAAATAAAGTGTCTTGCTCAAGGACGCAGCATGCCAACAGAAATCCAGTTCATAACCTTACACTCTTGGAAGAGCATCCAGCCACAGAGAAATCTTGCTAAATCAAATTGGAATCTGGTGCAGCTCCCCACCAGCTCACCTGTCCAACCCATGCCAGTATGGGAAACAGATGTTAAAGGATGATGATGATCCTTACAATCATGCACCAAAATCCCTCACCACTAAGCCATGTACCTTCACCAACTAAGCTATGAAAATATTTAAAATATATTTAAGGCCCTAAAACACCAAAGCCCACTCATTAAATGATATAAAAAAAAAAATACATAAAGCCTCCCTTCTTCCAAAACTCTGCCCCATATTTGCAGCTGAACACCATTACAGTCCCCGCTTTCTGTATAATGACTTTGCTGTCAACCTTATTGACATTATATCACCTAAATTTGCCATTTTTTTAGCTCCGGAATATTGTGAATGTTGTAGTTGTAGACACGACTGCTATTGTGGTTTGTGTATCGATGCTAGGGAACAACTTGCAGTTTCCCTGAGACATGTTTTTGCACATATTTATGGTTGCCTGTAATTATTGTGTTGGTGTGCGATGAAGGAAACTCTCTCTCTTAAACATCAGGGAACATGAAAAAAATAAAAATCCCAAAAAACTGTGGCTGATCCTAATTTTTTTTTTTTTATGGTTACCTTATTTTCCTTCTAATATTGATCTCTTTGAAAACATCTGGGTTTTTTGGGGTTTTTTTAGTTTTTTTTTGGGGGGGGGCTCCTTTTGATTTTTCCCTTTTTTTTTTCTGTTCCCAATTTTCCCTGATTTGCACTTTCTCATTCTCTCATCCTACCAGTCTCTCTCCCTCCATCCAAAAGGATGAAAGGCAAAGTCAATTTGAACTCAAAACGTACAGAATAGTGATATCTGGTAAAGTAACGGCTACCATTTAAAACCAACATGTATGGTTATTCTTATATTTGTTTCAGGCATTTGACTGCTGCCATGCTGGAGCACTGCCTTTAGTCAAACAAATCGACCCCATGACTTTTTGTAAGCCTAGTTCTTATTCTATTGGTTTTTTTTGCTGAACTGCTAAGTTACAGGGAGGTAAACACACCAAAATCGGTTGTCAAGTGATGGTAGGGGGACAAGGACAGACAGACACACACACATTTATACAATAAGCTTCTTTCAGTTTCCGTCTACCAAATCCACACACAAGGCTTTGGTTGGCCCAGGGCTATAGTAGAAGACATTTGTCCAAGGTGCCATGCAGTGGGACTGAACTTGGAACCATGGGGTTGGGAAGCAAGCTTCTTACCAAACAGCTACGCCTGCATTATGTTTACAATTTTTAAAATGATTTTCTCTTAGAAATATATGTTACCAAATTTCAAAGTCTTTTGTTTCTGTAGTGTGGTCACTTTTAATCCATTCCTCACTGGTATGGAATAGGTTATTAGTGACCAAGCTGTAAAAGTTCAACAAAAGGCTTTGACACAATTGCAAAGTTAGATATAATGGTACGAACATGTTTCCAATATCTATTGACGCCCTCCCATGAGGAAAATACAATTGTTTCTATTTTAACATGCAGGGTCACGCTATCAGATTGGAATCTCTTGTCAAATAATTACAACTCTACACAAGGCTATACATGTGTGTGTGTGTATGTGTGCATATGTGTGTGTGTGTGTGTGCCTGTAAATTTATATATATGTTTGTGTGTGCATACATATATATCTGTGCATATATATAGGTATATATATATGTATAAATTTTCAATTATATATATAAAATCTTTTTCTATATATAAATTTAATTTTATATATATATATATATATATATATATATATATATATATTTATTGACATATGTATGCAAAATTATTCATATATCAGTCTATATACGTATATATATATATATATATATCAGTCTATATATATATATATATATATATATATATATATATATATATATTATTTGTTCAATATTTAAATATTATATCAAAGCTATTATATCGACATGTTACAGATATATTCACAATTTTTTCGTGTCTTATTTTCATCATCACATGTATGTATTTTTTTTTTTTGTTCTGTTTGACCTTGCATTTGCAATTTTCCCCATTCCATAATTGATTCTAGACAGACCTAGTGAGGAGGAGGAGGAGGAGGGGAAGCAGGAAGATCCCTTCAGCAGACTCCCAGGATTTTTAACAAAGAATACTTCCCCCCTCCCTCATTCTCCTTTGTCAGTATTGTTGTTGTTGTTGTTTAGTGTCAGTCAGTCCCTCAGCTAGGCTTTTAACTATCCCTCTCTTGATCTCTCTCTCTCTTTCCTTTTTTCTGTCCCAGTCATTCCCTTACCTCCAGCTATCTCTCTCTTGCTCTCCCTCCCCCTTTCCGCTTTCTGTATTAATCTTGCCCTCCCTCCCTCCCTCTCTCTCTCTCTCAACCCTTCCTCCCTTATCCCACCCCTCCCTCTGCTTTCCCTATAAATCAACCTACCTTTACTAGGTCAATCTTGCTGTAAGGAAATGGTTATAACTGATGAAAGAACTCTTATATTAGAGTAGGGAGTCACAGACTTTGTTGCCATGGTTACTTGCCTGCAATTGCATTATATTGTGTTGTTTGTATTTTTTTTTTGTTTTTTCTTTGTATTTTTGTTTCATTTTTTTTTTAATTCTAATTTTTCACCTCTCCCGTCTGGCACCCCACCCACATCTTATTTGTACCCTTTCAACACTTATTGCAGGTATTTTACACCCCATATCTTTCCTGTGTTCCTTTTGTCTTCCCTGACAACATAAAAGAGATGAGTATCTACGTATGCATGCGTGTGTACACGTGTGTGTGCATTTGTGTGGGTGCAAGACTTATGATGCCTTGCTCCCCGCACTGTCAAACCTTAATGCAATGGTTATGCAATTTACGTAATTTATCCTTCTCTCGCTCTCCTCATCTCATACAACGATACAATTAAATTAAAATCCATTTCCTCCATCCCTTCATATTCTCCCGTTGGAAACGGGTGACAATAAAAAGCCAAATTATATTTTGAAATCCAAAGACAGTTTGTAAGACGTCTGTTAGTTTGGTTATGGTGTAGAATCAATATTTATTCTTCATGTCAAGCAAACTTACTAAAATCACCGACAGACTTCTCTTTGCATTCTATTATGATTGTTACTTGCTAAGTTCCTTAGATTCAGATTTTGTTAAGGTTATTTCTACAGATATTCTACAGAAACCATAGAAAGTGCTACTGACTTATAAAAACGGTGTACTTCATAGGATATCAAGCTTGCATAATGAAGTACCACATACCAAACCATTTATGTGTACTTCTTTGTCTTCTGTGTCCTTGCCCCCTACTAAGAACTCGGCCATTAGCATCTCTATCTTCTCCTGTCCAGTGCCATGGTCTCTAGTTCTTCCCAGGTGAGCTTTATCTCTGTGACAATCCCCTGAAAGACCCTACACCAGGAAACTTAGGACCAGCTTCTCTATTTTCGCTGAGGGTTCTGTAAAGGGGCCTGTCTATTAATGTTTCTCGTTGACCTGCATAGTGGTCTACCCAAGCCATGTCCACTTCATTCTCTGCCTCTCGTGTCTGGCTGGTGGTTGACAAATTCTCACCCAAACCTCCATCTTGCTGATCTTGTCTGCTATTGGTCCATTTTGCCAAACCGCTAAGTTACAGGGATTTAAAAACACCAACAACCCATGTCTTTACATCTCCAATATACATTGCAAGGTCAGCAGGATGGGATTGTATATTTTTAGAATGACATTGTAGGGTAGGTGTGAGAGGCTGGATCTCTCTGGTTTGAACATAGAACAGGTAAGATATTTGAGCCAGTTATAGCCAGTTTAAAGGCTGAAGGGTTAAAGTTGTTATGCAAAGTAATGGTTGAATATTTTAATTCCTGTGTAACAGACACTTTAAAACAGGTCGGTTGATATCAAAGAACTTTGAGACTTTTGTCAGACGAAGTTAATATGAAATGAGTGAAAATGAACTCTGATCTGTAATGGCTTTTCTCTAACATTTCAAGAATAAGAATTGGTTTGATTGAAAATGGAGAGAATCTGTTTAATGACCTGTGGCAGTAATATTTTAGTCTTCCTCTCCACAGCTGACCACCACCACCTCCTCTGCCATTTTACTGACTTTTAAATCGTTTTATCAATCAATAATTCAATTTTATTTCTAATTTGTCACTTCCATTTTTCATTTTCGCCATCTTGTTGGTTATATTTGTCTTTGATAATTCTTAGAAACGAATGCCAACAAGAAAACCTGTCTGATAGAAAAGAAATACATTTAAATGCAAAATTTTCTTGCAACATTTAGACTCCTCTCCACCCCCACCCTCACCTTTTTTTATATTTAGCTACCAGCTGTATTGTTTGACTGACAAGGAGAATTTTACTTCAATAAACCAAAATATTTTCGGTTAGGGGTGGGAACAGGTCTAACTATATCCACCCCCCACCCCTAGCTTACACATTTTTTTTTCTTCTTCTGAGACAAAAAAAAAATGGTTTCTAGCTACTTTCTTCCATCATTTGGAATAATTGCTAATTGGCCAACACAATAGAATTCAAAAGATGCCAGAGAATCTAGTTTCTTCTTCATTTTATCTAAATTATTACTACAATGTGTAACTCACAACTTCCTCGTTGCTATTTTTGTGGTGAGTGGCAAGGGAGGAGTGGTGGAGTTGCCTGTTTGTTGGTGGTTGTTCCACTCCTTCTCAACATGAATTCTTCTGGGTATAACATCCCTTCTTCATACCATTTCCTTCTCCTTTGCTTATTCACCTCTGATCTCCTATTTCTTCACTATTTTCTTTATCATTTTTCATTTCCACTTATTTTGCTGTATTTTTTTTTTTTTCTTGAGATAAAAATCTATAATTCCGTTTTTTTTTTTTTATTATTATTATTATTATTTAGTGAATCTGACACAATTATTTCTCTTCCTCTCAGAACCTTCCCCTGTATCTCTTGTAATAAATGCTAGCATTTCATTTTCGGTGGGATTTCCTGCCAAGTTTTTGAGGTGAGTAAATGATACGTAGTATGACTTAGATACACAGAGACGATGAGGAGGAAAACGAGGGGGAGAGAGAAGAGGATTGACGGTTATTTAGTACGCTATTAGCATTAGTAACCTCAATGTTACTCTCCTCCCAAACAAGGTAAACTTATTCTTTCATTACCTTAATCTGTTGGTCCAGCAGTACGAGCGTAGCTAGAATGTGTGCCCTTCTGGAGCAGCCCTTCTGTTTGCTGCCCCTGGAGCCACAAAAAACACATATTGCCTGCAGCAGACCCAAAAGTGTGGACTGCCCCTACTGCTCCCCTCCCCTCCACTACGCTAGTGTCCAGCAGGCATGTGGCTTCGTGGTTAGAGTATTTGGCTTAAGATTGTAAAATCATGAGTTCAATTCCTGGCAGCATGTTGTCTCTTTGAGCAAGATACATTATTTCACATTGCTTTGGCCATAGATCTGCTCAGTCTTGGCAGACCCAGGGCTAAACAACAACAACAGCTGCTAATTATGTAATCAAGCTGTAGAGGTTTCTAATTAGTGATGTGAACCTTGGTATGATTTGAACCCTGTTAGACAGAAGTCTAATGTAAACATTGAAGTGTGTCTACATTCTTGCCGGTGCCGTCTCCACCGTCTCCCTTCTCGAGCTGCAGCAGTGACTGTGCGTTACTTCCAGTTGAGTGTTTCGCTTAAGTATCTCGTATCAAATTAGTTGCTCATCTTGGTAGAACCAATTATTCAGGTTCTAGGACAGTTTGTTTTGAAATTTCACACTGCTCTGCTACTAATGGTAAACCAGATGCAATTTGTGGGATATTATTTATGAAGGGTAGAGAGAGAGAGAGAGAGAGAGAGAGAGAGTCCTACAGGTAATATTACTATTTGACAGAATTTCTAATAACAATAACATACCAGTAGTATCAATTTTCTAAAAGATATTTGAATGCCTAGGGTTGTGCTGGGCCAAATAAAATAGAGCTAGCATTAAAAAAAAAAGCTCATAGCCAGCAATGAAATCTAAACTAGAAATAACTCCCTTAGCTAAGAAAAGGCTTTATTTTACATAAGCAGTTCCTCAGACATTTTAAAAGGGACAAGTATGATTGACTGAATTGACCCTCCCAATATCTTACCGGTAGTTGTTTGTTTTTGCTTTACGTCTGTTTTTCCATGTTAGCATGGGTTAGATGGATGCATGTTCGTGGGGCGTCGTTGTTTTGTAGTCAGATACCCTTCCTGCTGCTAAGAAATTCTAATTTTAGTGTGTATCCTTTAAAACATTAGTTTTTGTGTTATAGAAATAGAAGTGGTCATGCATGGGTTGACAGTAAAAGGGTTAAGAGATGAAAATCAAATTGGAAGGTAAAAATTCATGGAATGGTGAGTGACAGTGATGAAAGACTAATGATAAATATGACTAAAGACTAAAGATAAGGGTCTGTGCGGGATTAAGTTCAGTTCCATTCTGTGGCACCTTTGGTTTTTTTTAATATTAGACCGACTAATGTCTTGTTAATGGAATTTGGTGGAGAAAAGGTGTGCAGAAGAAGAAGAAGACTATTAGACACACACACACACACACACACATGCTATTAAAGAAACTACAAAATGGTCATGGTTAGAATGCCTATGATCAAAGACCATTCAATCAGTACTGACCTGGGGTTAAACACCAGCAGCAATCACTCCAAAGGATCACATTATAAAATATCATTTATGTAGATTCAAGGGTTTAGTTCACACCATCGTCAGACGGTTAACATAATAATTACATAATTTTGTGCTACCAAAATAAACAAAAGATAAAAAGATCTAGAACTTTCTGCAGATTATCTTTGAGAGAAGTTGTTTATTTTTAGTCAGCCACTTCACTTGGCTTTGCTCTCGGTTCGTAAAGTTTCAATTCTAGTCCCAGCCTCTGCCTTTCCAGATAAAAATGGCTTGGCGTTTCTAAAAGAGTAGTTAAGGAACAGGGCTTTGATATTTTAGCTTCATCATTCTAGATATACGAGTACCGAGCTGTGTATCAATTTAAGCTTGCAATGGTTTTTATTTCGTCGGAGGTTATATTTTAAGCGTGAATCTTTTATGGAGAGGAATGTAAGTAACAATGTTATTTTCTGCAACATTATATCTTTGTGCCGAAAATATTTCTTATGAAAATAAATAAATATACGAATACTAAATACTACCACCTCTACTGCTACTACTACTACTACTATTACTACTACTATTATTACTAAATAAGAAAAATAAAGATGTCGCAAATGGGATAAAATTTTCTTTTTTTTTTTTACACCACCAAGGTAGTTTTTTGTATTTTTATGGTGAAGAAGAAAAACGGGGAGATTGCTTTAGAGGTAAGGGAGTAATTGTTGCATAGGTTTATAGACTTCTGATTTAAGAAATACCAACTTGTAAAGATTAATGGGATCTGTCACTGATAGTTGGATGTTCTAATAATTTCTGGATGGGTGATCACATAATTTCTGGATGGGTGGTCACCTATTTCTAGATGTACGATTAAGTATTTTTGGAAGAGCGGTCATCTATTTTTAGGTAGGGATCTTATCAATTGCTAGATATGTAATCAAGTATTTCAAGATGGGTGCTCAACGGTTTCAGGAGGGGTGGTCTCTTTTTGTTCATTTGTTTTACTTCTGTTTAACCATGCTGGTATGGGTTGGAGCAATGTTCAGATACAGAGTGAAAAATTACATCGATATACAAAATTTGAAGATTTTTTATTTGATTTTAAAATTTCCTAATCTGTGACGGCAACCGAAAAGATTGCAGAACATTACATCCTTGTTGTGACTTTTGAGTAGCCGTCTGATAAGAAGTTTGCTTCCAAACCACATGGTTCCAGGTTCAGTCCCACTGTGTGCCCACTTCCATCAATTGACAACCGATGCTGGTGTGTTTATGTTCCTGTAACCTAGCAATTTGGCAAAAGAGACCAATAGAATAAGTACTAGGCATACAAATTATATTATATTAGCCCTGGGGTCAATGTAATCGACTATCTACCCCTACCAGTTTAACCCTGGGGTTAATCTAATCAACTTTCTACCTCTCCCACCAAAATTTCAGGCCTTCTCCCTTTAGTAAGAAGGATAATTACATTTACTTATTAGAATATCTTCCAGAAAGTTTTTAAAAAAATGTCCTGCTTTTCCTAATTGCTGCTCTCAATATAGTCTTTAGATTAGATTAGTTTGTTTCTTCTCATTGACACATTTAAGATTTTTTTTCTTTTTTATGGAGGAAAGGGACTTTTTTTTAATATGTAGTTTTCTTCATATCTTATCATATCTTGATATTTAATATGTCATTCTATCATAGTCCCCCACCCATCCACCCACTCACCAAGCCATTTACTTAATCAGTTCCATGGCTATCGCGTAAATACCAACTCCCATTTCTGATAACCAGGATTTTGTCCTCTCCATCTTGTTTGCTTACAACAAATTTATACTTAACTCATTCTTTCCAAATTGCAACACGTTTGCACTACTTTTCTTAACAACAGATGCAAACATGCACACACACACACACACACACACATATTTAGATAGATAGATAGATGTATGTATGTATGGGTATATATATATGAACCATATGTAGCATCATATTATTTTCTATTTCTGCAGATTGCAAAAACCCTTCGTTATTAACACTAACAGCCGACGTTAAATTGTGAAACTTCAAACCCACTTTCATACGCATCTCATCAACAATACACTGCTAAACTCATTAGATTCTCACCTATTACGGTAACCATGTGTGTGTGTGTGTATACTTTTAGATGTGTGTGTGTGTGTTGTATTGTATATCCAAGATTACATCACAAAGGCTGGGTTTTATTTCTACAACCCAAAATGCTTCAGTCCCAAACATTAATAAATAGCCCCAGATTGACTCCGCTGTACAATAACTGTTCACACAGCTGGAATCGTAGATAACCTATCGTATATATTATACACTTAGACATATTATATATACCTATCATGTATACACGCTGACATGTTGCATATGCCTGCCACATATGCACATACAGTCATGCTGTGTACATTTATCATATACACACACATACTGGCATATTATATACACCTATCATATATACACACATGTATAGTGTACACCTATCATATATAGACATATGATATACACCTATTATATGTATATACATATATATATACACACACACACACACACACACACACACACACATTGTAGATTGATGTTAATCGAGGCAGCAAACCTGAAACCTAACCATTCTGTTGCAGGTTCCACTCTCAAGATGTCTCGTTTCTCTCTCTTATTCTGCATCTTGCTGCTAAAATTGTCTTTTGGTGCTTCTCATCTCTTGTTCGTTCTGCACCTTGCCATTTAAACCCATTCTGTCTGTCTGTTTTCCCCTCACCCTTGTCTTCTCTTGCCCCTATCCACTTTCCCTGTCTCGAACACCAAATGCAGTTTCTTTCTTTCACAACTGTTTCATCTTAGAAACACCCACATCTCACTCTCTCTCTCTCTCTCTCTCTCAATATATATCACACACACACACACACACACACGCGCGCACCAGCTCTTGCAATATTAACTAACTTCGACAGAAGAGACCGATAAAATAAGCACTCAGCTTAAAAACCAAATCCTGGGTTCGGTCTGCTCAACTAAAACCCTTCATGGCAGTGCTCCGGCATGGCCGCAGTCAACTGACTAAAACCAGTAAATGATTATCATGGCATAATGACTGTACCGTTTCAAACCTAATTTCTTGTTAAAGTTCTTCCAACCCCCATCTTTGTTGCTGAAAAAAGATGGAATCTCTTACAGCATCGACTGAGAAAAATGCATCGTTAATTCCCAGAGGATGAACTAATTTTTTTTCTCTATTGCAATTTGATATATTGGCATTTGATTGATGATCAAGCTTGATGTGCACTCTGTGGCCATTAGGGTCTCTACCCACCATTCCTCAGAGATTTATCCTCGAAAAGTATATTTTTTTCCCAGCAACATGCTTCCTGATGCTTCATCTGCCATATATCCATTTTCATGTTAACCATTATTTACACTGAACCAGAATCGCAGAATTATATTTTCCCTTTAACTGTATTTCCTAACAAAATTACATAAAATACTTGCAACACTTTTATGTTGAGAATATAAATTCTTCAAATATGTACATTGCTTAAGGACAGGGTGGAGACGATCTTAATAAGTTTCCTCTTAATTAATTAAAATTTCAATTTAATTTGGAGTATTGTTAAAGTACCATCTTACTATTAATTTAGATTTGAAGCAGCGATAGTTCTTTTCTTTAAGAATTCGTTTTCTTTTTCTTCTTCTTCTGTTTCTTTCTTTCTTTCATTCATTTCATTCATTCATATTCTACTGCATTTCATTTGCACTTTTCTTGAATTTCTTGTCTTGAAGCAGTGTCATCTCCACCCGCCGCCCTTTACCCCGCCCCTGACCCCCCTTACCCCGCCACCTGACCTCCCCCCCGTCACCTCATTCAGTCCAACTCTTCATCTTTATTTCCCTCCAAATTCTCATCTTTTCTGATTAGACTTAATTGGTTTTTAATGTTATCCGATTTTATATCATTTCGTTTGAGATGTTCTTTAGACTTAATCTAAGGAGATTACGAGCGGCTGATACCAATAGCCCTGCCGGAGGCGGCTGGCATCAACCATTGGCACGGGTGTTATTATTTCTCTGCGGTTCTATCGGTATTGGCAGTTAAGTTATAAGAAACATGTGTTACTGGCAAACTCGACCGAAAATTCTTTCTCGAGTTTCAACTGCTCGACCAGTAAATGAGAACTAATTTCATGAAAGTGCTACATGCATGTGTATGTGTATATATATATATATGTGTGTGTGTGTGATATGTCTGTATGTATGCATTGAATATTTCTATGTAATATATGCATGTGTCTGTTTGTGTGTGTGTATATACACACACACACACATATACATGAAATGTATATACATATGTATTAAAAGTATATATATATGTTTGTATGTATTAAATATATGTATATATATATATATATGTGTGTGTGTATGTAATGTATATATATGTATTAAATGTGTGTGTGTATGTGTGTATACATAATGTGTATACATGCAACACATATACATTTCTTTTACCCGTTATACATTCTACATGTGGTAGAAGTACATTTAAATTGGCATATATACAGGCAAAATGTTGCTGTATGTGTTATTTCTGGATAAATTAGTTTTCTGTGTCCCTGGGGTACATGATACAGCCAATAACTGGGACCAGGTTACATTAGTCATACCCAACGACTACTAACTCCAAATCTCCATTCTTCCTGTCTCCATTCTTCCAACTGCTGTTACAAACAATTACTGCAGCTCAACAGGACATTCTGTGATTTCAAGTGCTCCATTCAAATGGGAATGCGTGCTGGAGTTGAATAGAGATATATATTTTCAATAATACAGGTTGTCCGTAAATGACCTTTACAATTTTGAAAATTCAGGGAAAAAATGAAAAGTAAGAATAACTCAACAGAGTTTATTGGAAAACATTGCTAACTTGGGCTTCTTTCAGTTTCCGTCTACCAAATCCTCTCACAAGGCTTTGGTCAGCCCAAGGTGCCACGCAGTGTGACAGAACCCGGAACTATGTGGTTGGGAAGCAAGCATCTTACCACACAGCCACGCCAGGAATTGTATGAAAAAAAAAAAGGTTAAAATATTTTGTTTACTCTCGGGATTTAACCAATTTATTGCACATAAATTTTAGCAACAAAATCTTACATGAACCCCGAAGGATAATCTAAGCCCTCATTGAGAACCACTGATCTACATTAATGTCTCTCTATCTTGAGAAACTATTGTAAATATTTATTAAAACCAAACAACTAGAAATTCTAAGTCAGGCCTTTTTCTATAAATCTGTCTTTATTTACTACCAATCTCTTCATAGTTTCAATGAATCGTTTTAATACTTTTCCCAGCTTTGACAATAATGCATTGCTCTAGTTTTTCTTCTCTCAACTCAAACATGAAGATATCAACCGTTTCACTTTCATTATTATCATTTAGCTGCAGCAACCCTTCTGCTCTACTCTCCTCCTCCTCCTCCTTTCCCCTCTTGCTACAGATTCTTACTCTTTCGTTTTCCAATTTAATGGTCCCCCCTCCTCCTCCTCCTCCTCCTCATCCCCCACCTCTGCCTATTTTGATGGTTGTTAAATGAGACATGTTATTTCTGAGATTGTCTTTTTCTTATGGCAACACAGATAAACTTGTCAACCGTTTTGGTTTTGCTTTCTTTGTTTTCGCCCCCCCCCCCACACACACGCATGCATATACATACATATGTGTGCGTGCGTGTGTGTGTGTGTGTGTGTGTGTGCGTAATGTATGTGTAACACGATTTAAAGAGTCCAGATGAGTTATTGCTGCAATATCTACAGAGAATGAATTCTTCATTGTTTTAGAAGTTCTTCAGCCCCAGGGCAGCATTAATTAAGACACATGTTCATGTATGTATGTATATATATATATATATATATATATATATATATATATATATATATATATATGTAATCACAAACACACACACACATACGTACCTATGTATGTATGTGTGTATATGTGATTGCACATGTATGTACATACATACATACATACATACACTCTCACGTAAGACCTGTGATCAAAGATACTCCAGCTGAGCCAGTGTATGAGTAATTTCAGTTGCTATTTCTAGCAGAAGTGACTTCTTAGAGGTTCTTTCATTGCCCTGCTTCTGAAATTCTCCTTGTAGTTACTGGTTGGTGAGGAGTGTTGGTTTGTGCTTGAGACCTCCCCCCTCCCACCGACCCTCAGCCGTTGGGATGGGCATGGCCCACTCACAGAAGAGTGGAGGTGTAATTCTGAATCTGGTAATAGCAGAGACAGCAGCAAATGAATTATATATTCAATAAATATTGGTGTATGTCAATAAAGCCAGAGACCAGCTCAAGTTGTTTGATGAGGTTGTTCTTGTTTATTTTTCTTAGATAAATGTCAAATATTTAAATAAACTTTCCAACATAAACTGGATTAATGACTGAGTTTTATAAGTGACCTCTACGGAGGAAGATGGAAATCACAAAAAGAAACACCACAGAACTGATTGAATGAAGCCGGAATTGCCAACAATTGATTGCAGTGTTTGTTTACAGTAACTGTCTGCCGTGTTTGGTTTGGTAAAGGCGTGGGTAGTGGTTCAAGGATGGCCTTTTCTTTCACGATCTTCGTTTGTTAAAAAGCCAAAACATTTTTGCAACGATGTCTGTAGAAGCTATAATCGAGTGATGGCATATTAAATCAAGCTTTTATAACTTAATAATTCATATGAGATTCCAGCCAAATGATTTGAGTTTTGTTGCCAGAAACAGTGGAAAGCAATTCTTTGTTGCAGTTAGACTTGATGGACCAAAAACTGACTTTGCTTTCTACACAGACAGCTTTTGAAGGCTGGGAAATGCAATAAATAAAATGGAAAGATATATCTTGGTAGTTGAGCACTTCTTTATATATGAAACAAATATTATGGTAATCTATGTTGTGTGTGTGTGCATGCGACACATTCCTTACAGTAAGCACATAAATGTGAAACAAGATGGGAAAATAGTACTCGACTACCAGAGGTAGAGTAATATGTTTTATTAATAAAGCTGCAAAGACATCACAAAAACTCTTCCTCAAAGTTTCACGTTCCTGTTCGTCGGACAGTTTTGGTTGAGAATCCAACCAAAACTGTCTGACGAATGAGAACAGGAAACTCTGAGTAGCAGTTTTTGTGGTGTCTTTGCAGCTTCATTAATAAAGCATATATATATATGTATATATATATGTATATATATATGTATATATATATATATATAGATAGATAAATAGATGTTGAGATTTGTGTGTGTATAGTTAGCTAATTACTCTCAGTTGCCCTGTCCAGCTCTGACTACTAGAAACCCCTGAGATAAAAACCAGTTGCCCTTCAATATAAGGGCTAATCTCATCTTAACAAATATAAAACCCTGGAATTTTTCTGGGGTTTATTTTTTTTATGATACAAATCAGTTGTTAGAATCCTCCTAAAACAACATAATTTTACTGAAACTATCTCTGTTGAAGGGTTCTTGTTTGTTTTGTTTTTTTCTCTTAGCAAAGTGAATCCCTATGTTGTTTCCTTTTATAACTTTGTGTTGGAGAGAGAAAGAAGGCCCTGGTGGTAGAACATTATTATTATCATTATTATTACTACCATCTGTGAGGGTAGATAAAGGAGTTGTAACATCTACAATTTAATATGTTCTTTCTCAATAACATTCTTTTCTTTTCGTCTCATATCTTATCATCATCATCATCATCACTGTCTATATCTATATTATTATTATTACTATCATCATCATTGTCATATATTTTCGAGTCTTCCCTTTTCTCTCTCTCTCTCTCTCTCTCTCTCTCTCTCTCTCCTCTATCACTTGTCTCTATTTATATGGAATACCAGCACCTCTTGGCATTCCCCAACAAAGTACTTTCAAACCCACGTCTTCTCTTCCACAATAGACTCACTTCTTTCCACCTGAGCTGTTCCACAACTCTTGCAAATGGCTCCGTCAGCACCCTCTCCCCTCTCTCTCTCCTCTCTCTCCCTCCCCTTTTCTCACCTATTCCACTCACACTTTCTCCTACTCCTCTCTGGTGGAAAAATATGTGTTTCTCGGTGAAGAAGTGGTTACATTTTTTTTTTCCGTTCAACGACAAAAAATAAACAAACAAAAAAAGCTCCCTCTCTCTCTCGCACCCCACCCCCCACCGCCGCCGCCACCGCCCAAGTGCCAGTGTTATGCAGCATCAATCATCACCGTTATTACACCACATTTATAAACAAGAAAGGAAGGGTGTGAGGGAGGGTAGAGGCAGGTGGGGGTGGGGAAGGGCTAATAGACATTTCTTTGGCACTTTTCGGTTCTGGAGATAATAAGGAGGAGGAGGAGAATGTAGAAACAGAGATTACAAGTTCAAGCTACGATAAAAGCAGGGTAAAAAAAAAGCTTCAAATCTGCTCTTCACACACACACACTCATATACACGTACATATACACTCATACACATACATATATACATATGCACATACACACACATACTCATGCTCGCATACACACACATACATGTACATATACACTCATATACACACATACATGTACATATACGCATACATACACACATAAACATACATGCACGCATACACCTACATATACACACATACAAATACATACACACACACACTCAAACTTACTTTTCTGTTCAGTTGAAGCAAAATAATGAAACAATTTAAATAATTTGTCTTCAATTGTCTTGAATCAATTCACCCATGCAGAGGTGGCGGCGCCGGTGTTGGCAGCGATGACAACGTTTCAAAAGAGCGGAAGATTCTTCAGAGATACTTTACAGCATTTA
Organism: Octopus bimaculoides; assembly: GCF_046866305.1. Lineage (NCBI taxonomy): Eukaryota > Metazoa > Mollusca > Cephalopoda > Octopoda > Octopodidae > Octopus > Octopus bimaculoides. Next base: position 525,766 of record NC_142953.1, on the reverse strand, counting down.
ATTTTGTAATCCTTAAAATGAAAAGAAAAAACTTGGAGGGGGGAAAAAAAAAGAAAAGAAAATAAGAGGAGGAAAAGAAAAAAAAACATAAATAAATAAAGAATGAGGGTGGGGGTGTAGTGTTTGTTTAAAAGCGAATTCATTTGCCATTAAACAATTTCACTGCTTAAATGAGTATTTAATTTGTCTTAAATAGAAATTTGAACCTGGGAATCTATGGGAGCTTGGAATTAGTATTGTAAACATTTCTGGAGAGAATTTGTGAGAAAGAGAAAGAGAAAGACTGTGTGTGTGTGTGAGAGAGAGAGAGAGAGACACAGTGTGTGTGTATGAGAGAGAGAAAGAGAATGACATTATGTGTGTGTGAAAGAGAGAGAGAGATACACACAGACAGATAGAGACAGAGAAAAAGAAAGACAGTATGTCTGTGTGTGAGAGAGAGAGAGAGAGAGAGAGGGACAAGCAAACAGAAAAAGAAAGAGAGAGACAGGCAAACAGACTGACAGTGTGCATGTGTGTGGAATGAGAGGTGGGGAGTAAGAAAGTACTTTAGGAAATGTTTTCCAAGGAGAACATAGCATTTAGTTGCTTGTAATCTTGGTTTCGAGATTGAAATAGGAAATCTGAAAATGGGAGTTTTCTCTAAAATCAACATTATTTTCTTCACGGTCTGTTGGTTGGCTGAGCAAAAGGGAAAAGCAAAAATGGTTGTAATACATTCCCAACCACATGGTTCTAGGTTCAGTCCCACTGTGTGGCACCTTGGCCAAGTGGAGATTTGACGGATGGAAACTGAAAGAAGCCCATCATATATATATATATATATATATATATATATATATGTGTGTGTGTATGTATGTGTGTGTGTGTGTGTGTGTGTGTGTGTGCATGATGAGTCTCCATCTGCTGTCTGTCTACCATTTTGATGTTTAAAGACTAGTTTGAGGGAAGTTTGATTGCTATTTCTAGCAGATTAAGTGACCATGTAGAAAGACCCACATTTCTTTCAAATATGGCAACAACCAGGACGATTCCATCATAGTATCCTGCTTTTTTGTCTAAGACAGTATGAGGGTATGAAGGACAGACACTTGACTGTTATTTCCAGCATTGTTCATGACTTGTTTCATTCATTGCTTATTACATATATCCCACAATAAACTTCAGTTGACATCACAACCACGATATCTTTTAATGGAACTGAAATAATTAAGTGAAACACATTTAAAAATAAAATAAAAATAAAAGAAAAACATCCTCTGCTCTCCTCCCCCCCCCTTCTAACATCATCTCCTTTCCTTTTCAAGACAGAACCCATTAAATCCCTATTGACACCCCCATCCCGGTCTCCACCACCCTCCTCCAAGCCCTGCACCGTTTAGTTTCCTTTTTAATTCCAAACCATTTTTCTGCTTCTAATAACCACCCTCATTCACTGGGAAATACCATTTTGTGAAATCAGAGTCAGACACCCCGCACCCGGCACCCCACCCACCCAACAACTAAAAGTAGCATCATCACCATCATCATTATTATTACCATTATTATTATTATTATTATTACCATTATTATTATTATTGTTATTATTGTTATTATTATTACTATTATTATCATTATTATACTTTCAGGGTCGATAAATTAAGTACCTGTTATGCACTGGGGTTGATGTAATCAACTGGTCCCCTCCCCTAAAATTTCAGGCCTTGTGCTTATAGTAGAAAGGATCATTATTATTGTTGTTGCTACCATTATTATTATTATTACCATCATCATCATCATCATCATCATCATTGTTATACCATTCGTTGTCATCCTCATTATCATCATTAGTATTCCTACTGCTATGCAGAATCCTTTTAAATGAGTCTCTTGGATGACTCTTGTGGGTTGAAGAATAGATGCAGGAGGTCCAGGGAGTGCTATGCCACCAATATATCCTCTGCCGACAGCTCAAGGTGAACAGTACACCAGCACACACACACACACACACACACACACTCCTTCTCTCACATATCACTGCTGCTGTTGTTGTTGTTGTTGTTGTTGCTAGGTTTTGTCATTTGAACTCGATTCCATTTCGGTAATTGAAACTTTATTATTCTGAAACCAAACGCCACCTTTTATTTAATGGAGTTTTTTTTATATAATTTTTCATAAAATTTCTCTTTTTTTTTGTCTGCTAAAATTTCAGTCTGGTTTCCCTAATAATTTAGTGTGTTTTTAGACAGTATTTAGGGGTTTGTGACAGCTATAATTAATGGGGGAAATTTTGAAGAGGGTTTTCTGTAAATCCTAGAATATAAAGTGTGAGATCATATCTGCTTGTTGGCAATGGCAACAACATATAATACAATAATTTTAAAAAATAATGTTTTTTTTAATGTTGTTTACAGTTTGTCAGTATAGACACAGGTATATAGTGAGACTTTTTCTGGATGTACCCAAAGTGACCCAGTCCTGCACTGTATAACACATTAATTAAAATATATCAAAAGAAAATACGTAGTGTTCCGTAGATGAGGAAACAAAGAATTCGCACAAACTGTATGGGAAATGAAACTCCTGAGGGGGTTGAGAGAGTTTATAAAAGCTTAAGAAAGGCTGAATGACTTTCACAAACGTTCGGAAGTCATTGTCATTGTTTTTGAGTCTAATCCACTTAAGCTAGGTTCAAAGGTATTCCCCACCATGACCATCCCTAGTGAATCCAGGATTACCGTTATGTAATGTGTCATTTCCTTTTGAAAGACGACAGGATGTCATTTGAGGGAGATTGATGACATAAATCATCAGTTTTGAACGAATAAATAAATGAACTCTTTGGCAGGTATTGAGTACATTTTTGCTTGTGCAAGCATTTCTGTGTGTGTGTACACACATGCATGCATATATATATATGTGTATATATATGTATATGCATTCATGTATATGTGTGTGTATGTGTATATATATATATATATGAGAGGTATTGGTATGTAGAAGACCCAAGATGGCAGGTAAGGCTATGAAAGTGTTACAGAAGGACCATAGTTAGATTCTTGGTTTGATAATAATATATATATAAAGGGCTGTATATGATTTCATTCTACCAAATTCTCTCACAAAGGCATTGGATGGCCTGGGATGAGAGAGAGGAAGATATTTACCCAAGGTGCTCCACAGTGGGACTGAATCCGGAACCACTGGGTTTCAAATTGAATTTCTTAATCACACAGCCATACCTCTCTCTCTCTCTCTCTCACACACACACACACACACACACACACACACACACACACACACACACACACACACAAACAAACAAACAAAAAAACAAAAAGCATGTTTGTGTATGAGAGAGGCTTTGAATTTCAGTTCTTATTTTTCCTCAAAGAATCCACTTAGAAATATTAGCTCAGACTTCCAATATATTTCTTCACAAAGAAATATTTGACCAAACCACACCTATTGTAGTTATGCGATGAAATACGTGTGTTCTGTGTGAGAAGAAACTCTACCAGAAAACAACAAACAAACGAACAAAAAAATCAAAAAGAAAAAGTGCCAATATAATCTGGTTCCATCACAGCTGCCCTTCTCTGTGTGAATGTTTCAATGCTGAAATGAATGAGAAACCATTTCTTCACAGAAGCCATCCGTACCACCCAGAAACCGTTCACCCTCCTTTGACAAGGTTTGTGTGTAAGAATTATTTGTTAAGTAATTTGAGAAACAGGAATAATTGTAGACCAAAAGGTCTGGTAGATTGCTACTTTGTATTGGCACAACTTCACAGATTTTTGGGGGGTTCCTGTCATCATCATCATCATCATTTAATGTCTTCTTTCCACGCTGGCATGGGTTGGATGGTTTGACAGGAGCCAGCCAGTTAGAAGACTACCACAGGCTACTGTAGCAGTTTTGATAAAATCAATTCTTCAAGGTGGTGCCCCAGCATGGCCACAGTCTAATGACTGAAACAAGTAAAAGATGTTTACATAATCATGAGATCCCCATAGTACGTCGCATGTCTTCAAGTTGTTCGGGGGTGTCGGAGTCTGCATCCTGTTACAGGTCTGGTGTTTGGGATTCCCCAGAAGGAAGTCCTCTTACTTCTATAAATATCGAAATATCTCCACATCTTCACAATAAATTTTGCTTCACGTAATGATTACTAATTAAAGCAATTGTTTGTAACGAGTGTTGAAGTGTTTTGTTTAAACATGAAAACTTCTCCGGAAACAGACGAATGCCAATAAGATTGTCCGATAGAAGCATGTGACCAGAAATCTCTTGTGAAATTTATCTCTGACGTGGGTTTTTTAATTCCTGATAGCGATCTATGATAGAGCTTGTTGTAAATCATACAGCCGCTAGATGTTTAGCAGTTCTTTTGGTCTGGGAACCATGTGTTTCAAAGAACATTTGAGCAAAGTTTATATCATCAGAACATATGTCTCTTGTGCTGCTGCTGCCTACACCAAAAACACTGACAACAATTACAAAGTGGAACAGAATGCTTTTTGTTTATAGTAATTCTACAGTTCACCTCTGGCACATTCATAGAATGTGATAAAAGGCAAATATTCTAAGCACAATCCTAGTATTGAGATGATGATGTGTGCTGAGGCATGCTTTTTCCTTTAACTTCCTCTCTTTTGCATCATCATCATCATGTTATAAATGTTTAGTAAAATGGCAATTACTTTCTAGTACTGATCTTTGTGTTGTGTATCCATCCATCCATCCATCTATGTTTATATACATATATAAACATACACAGAGAAGTATGAATTTGTGTGTGTGTATATATATATATGTATATATGTGTGTATATATATGTATATATACATATATGTCTGTGTGTATATATATATATGAAACATCCATGTATGTCTGTGTGTATATATATATATGTATATATACATGTGTGTGTGTGTATATATATATATATATATATATATACACATACATACACACATGTATATGTGTGTATAATTTTCTACAGTTATGAGAAAATCAAAAACCCAGTTCTTTTTAATAGAAATATCCCTTGTGGTATTAGTTCTGTCTGTGGTACACTGCTACTTCCATATCACCCTCATCACCTGGAACACTGGAAACCAATAGGATTGGTCTGTTTGAAAGCTATCATCAATGACGCCATTCTTCACAAAATACAATGCAAAACAATAAAAACGAACAAAACCAAACAAGCAGCATATATCTGGGTTACCTATTTTTCAGGAATTCTGTTTTTGCCCTCTTCTTCTTCTTCTTCTATTTGGTATTGGACTTCATCTTCCAGCCATTCCCATCTGATTGTGTTTACACAAATATAGATTAATTAAGATTGTTGGACAATTGCCTAGTTAAGGATAATAATGCACTCTTTCCTACTGATGGTTGTTGTTGTTGTTGTTGTTGTTTGATATCTGGAGAAAAGTTGTCATTGCTTTTACGTCATCACGATGAGACTTGGTGAAGGTTAAGCAGAAAACATGTGGCAGTCGATTTACGAGGCACCTTTCTGTTATCCTTTTACTTGTTTCAGTCATTTTTATGTCAATAATAAGGATCCTTTCTACTATATGCACAGGGCCTGAAATTTGGGGGAGTGGGTAGTCGATTACATCGACCCCAGTGCGTAACTGGTACATAATTTATCGACCCTGAAAGGATGAAAGGCAAAGTCGATGTCGACGGAATTTGAACTCAGAACGAAGAGCCAGACAAAATGTTGCTAACCATTTCATCTGGCGCTGCAATGATTCTGCTAGCTTGTCACCTTCCTTGTATTCAATAACAATAATGATAATGATAATATTAATAATAATAATAATGTTGAAGCATTTGCTGTTTGTGCAAGAGTGAGAAAGCTCCACATTTTTCTCACCTTTCCACTAACAAACATTATAATGGCTGTCATCTGTTAACTTTTTGCATTGTTTAAACCTGATATCATAATCTATTTTTATCTTTCTTTTTTAGGTAAGTCATTTCTGATAAAAATTTGCTGTTGCTAAAAGCTTTACAAAGGCAAGTAAACGCATTATATTCTGAATGTCTGTCTGTCTGTCTGTCTGTTTCTGTTTGTCGTTAATCATAATTGATGCATTTCTTGTGGAATACACATATATAATCTACACACACACACATGTTCATATATATATATATATATATATATATATATATATATATATGTATGTATGTATGTATGTATGTACATACACACACACACGCATCCATCCATCCATCCACCCATCCATCCATCCATCCATCCATACATGCACACACTCTGAAACTGATCATATAAAACAGATAAATAATATCTTCATCAATATTTCTTACGATTTAATAGCAATATAACACACACACACACACGCAAACACACACACAAATATCAAAGAAAAATGGAGAGTTATGCCTATTTAAGTCCTGTTTAATTACGGTATTATTCTTATCAAAATCCAATCTGACATATGTTTCCGCTGCAAAAGTTTCTGAAAATCCTTTGATGCCACATTTACGTGCAATTTGCTGGTTCAATTGCAGTTCATATTCCTCCAAGGTAGACATTCCTATGCAGTTTTGTTCAAGGTTTTACCTATGCAGGTGGCCATTAGGAAACTTATGCAGCAGAATCAATCACCGGAACCAGGCTGGAATCTAATATGAATTCATTCAGAGTAATACTATATATATATATATATATGGATATATATATATATATCTATATAGATATATATATATATATAGATATGTAAAAGACAGTTGCTGTCTTTGAAACAGGTTGGCAGATAGCATGACAAGTTATTTGGCATTACTAGCAATTCTTAAAGACTTATCAATAAATAAAACATCTCCCCATATATGTATAACACATACATTGTAAGCAAACATATTTCTCTTGTTCTATGACTTATCAAGTGAAACCTTGCAAAAGAATTACAGAACAGAAATTGTTTTTAGATTTTTTTGTCTTTGTATTGCTTTATTTCTGAGAAATTGTCAAAGAAAAAAAAAAGTCTAGAATGTGGAGAAATTGTAAAGAAAAGAATGGAGTGTATTTGTAGTTGAACGTCTTGAGAGGATAAAGTTTTGAACAAGTCACCATTCAAGTAGTTTAGGTAAGAGGTTTTGTGTGCCAGCAGACGACCTTGGTAAATGTTTGGATAAGGTGTGTTTCATGTGAGTTTATTGTGGAGGGAAACGAGGATAGTCGACAGAGAGAAAGACAAAATGAACAGCAGAGATTGTATTTTAGTCAGTCAAGTATCCTACACTTGAAGTGATCGTATCAACCAGAGATAGGCTGGGGTTTTGTCCACTCAGTCACATCATCAACAAACTTGTGGCAGAGATTTTATATTTGAAACAATTGTCACTTGAAGGCTTTAAGTATATTTCTGTAAAAAGAATTGCAGTGTCTGGTTTTGTGAAGTTAATAATTGTCTTGTTTTGAATCAGATAGATAAAAACTATGTATCTACTGCCAGCCACTCAGATAGATGAAAACTATGTATCTACTGCCAGCCACTGTTGGGGAATCTTGTAGATCAGTAAAACATTCTTCATTTTCAATCTGCCTCAACTTGAGGAAATGGCTCTCTCGTTGCTCTTTCCTCCGAAGCACTGAAGGAAACAATCGTCTGAAATTCTTTTAGCTGCCTCTCACTGCTACAAATCTCTGTTTAGACAAGTTCATCATCCGGATCATCAGTAATTACCTCATCATTAAGTACCTTCTTTCTGTATATAAAACAGAGACTTAATCCATCTCCCAGTTTAATTAACAAAAAGCACATAGGGACAGCATGTGGTCTGGCAGTTTGAATGTTTAGGTGATGACCATTAGGTTAAAAGTTCAGTATTTGGACTACGCAGTACGTTGTGCATCTTTGAACCGAGATAATTCATTTCCTGCAAATACAGGTATAATTAGATATTCACCTCCCATAGGCACGTGGCCCAGTGGTTAGGGTTCAATTCCTAGACTGGTTCGTGCAATGTGTTTTTGACCAAAGCACTTCATTTCACCTAGCTTCAGTCACTAACGTAGCTGGGTGGGGGGGAGTGGTCCGTCCCAGGCAGCACTTTTGGATCTGCTGTAGGAAGTATGTGTTTTTTGTAGGGTCTAGGGGTGGCAAACAGAAGCGCCACCCCGGGTGGAACACACTGTAGCTACCCTAGTGGCTCCAGTCCATTCAGCTGTCAATGGGTGACCATTGCAATCGACTGACCATTGGGGATGTTGACTTGCTTAACCTAGCCAGTGGGGGTGGCATTATTCAAAAGCCAAAAAGCAATGTAAAGTGCATTGTGACCAGTGATGTATAATTACATCTGACAGTCTGGACAATACCATGATGTGTGTGTGTGAGATTCACATAGCTGATGACACACTTCTCTCTTTCTCTCTCTCTCTCTCTCTCCTGATTGGTCAGTAAAAGCCAATGGCCAGATGCCTGTCCTTTCTGTCTGATGTTCTCTGTTTAGTTATTTAATTTTCACTAACAATAAACCTAATTGTTGTTTGTGTGTCATTGCCTGTGGAGGCTTCTAGTCCATAATATTGGCAGGGGTTAGGGTTCTCTCCACTGACAACAATGGTCCTCTCAGTGGGTGGGGTCTCCAAACACTGACTCACTTCCTGAACAGCTTAATAACAAACACCAACTGGTTTTAATTTAATGCTCCCCCCTCTCTCTCTCTCTCTCTCTCATCTCTCCCCCTCTTTTTCTCACTTCCTCTCTCTCTCTCGTAAAATATTATCAGTAATGAAATCCAGCACAAATTTGTTAATATTTAAAAATAAAAAGAGAAATAGAAATTTTCCCTGATGTCGTTTCAACACTTCCTATCTTATCAAGCTTCTTTCACAAACTCTTAAGGTTAAGATCTTTCACAATGTTTCAAAATAAACATTTCAATTTTAAAGCACAAATGACACAGACACAAATTTAACACAGATTGGGTGGGTGGGAGTTTGTTTATTTATTTGTTCATTTATTAATCAGCAACAAGTTTTAACATTGGAAGTTTTATTAAAAGGGAGATTTTTTTTTTTAGAAATGCTTTTTTGTGACAATTAAGAAAAACAAAAAATTTCTATTAGCAAAATGAACTCTTTAACATTTAAACTGGTCAGATCCGGCCTCTCGTTCTTACCCTGCAATGTCATTCTAAGAATTAACAGTTACCTCATCAAAATCTCAAAGCTATGAGATAATGAATGATTAATTAAAAACAAGTGAAATTGTGCCTGTTGGAGGTGTCATACAAATGGCACTTGTGAAATTATAATTGTGACCATTGGCGGTAGCATGATCTTTGACTGGTGGGCATCACAGGGGTGAGGACAGGAGATGGAGACCATTTGCAAAATGCTGTGCTGGGAAGACTCATTAAGCCGAATGAAACCATAGTTGTGACTGTTGTCGGTTAGCCAAATGAAGTTGCAGTTGAGGCCATTGCCGATGTCATGGAAATGGCATCCATGAAATCATAGTCGTGGCCATTGTCAGTGTTATGTGAATGGCACCTGTGAAATTGTCGTCATGACTGTTGCTGGTATCATGTAAATGGCACCCGTGCCGGTGGCACATAAAAGTACCCATTACACCAATCTATAATGTCCACAATGACCCTCTTACATTTCACCCGCAACTACACCTTCCTAATAAATTTTGCTCACATCAACAACAATAACACCTTTATTGGTGATTTTGATTTCACATTTCAACCTCCGCCTCCTCCACTGCTCCTCCCCTCCAAAGATACTGGTCATAGTACAAACATCAGCCCATCTGTTGGCATTTATTGACCAAAAACTCAGCAGGTTTTAGCATTCGATCGAATATTAAAATCACAACAACAACCATAATAATAATAATAATAATAATAATATTTTAAAAAGGATTGACGTAACTCTTCACAAAGGTAAACAGTCAAGATGAAGGGCGCGATTCGACTGTAAGCTATTTTATTGGTTATAGAAAATCTATAGATTATCACTTCAAATGTGTGTGTGTGTGTGTGTGTGTGTAATAGAAACTACAATTTGTGGTTTCTTAATGCCATTCTGCATTTGGCCTACAATCAAGATAACCATCTTTGAGACGATGTCGAAATTTTGAGTCTTCTACAAGCGATTCCACTCTGTTGTTCACCAAGTGAACAGAGAGATAATATCTCTTAAGACTGGTTTGTATTGTATAATGAGTTTTAATTACTCTGAATTGCTTAATTAGTATCTGCTTAGTGGTTAGAAGGAAGTGAATATGATAGGTGTGGGTTTGCGTGGTGGTAGTAGTGGTGGTGGTGGTGGTGGTGGTAGCAGTAGTAATTAGCCAAAGTAGGGTGACTTCCAATTGCTCTGAATAAATTAACTGAGATGCTATTAGACACATCTAAATGTCTAAACTAAACTGTTGACATAATAGGAGGGAAATTACTCAGGAATGCCATCTGTAGAGAGATATATAGTTAAGTGCATGCTAACATTTGCTGTTAGTGTGCCTTGTATTTTTTTAAAGATAATACATACAAAATGGGGGGGGGGGTGAGCTGTTTTATGTTCAGAGTGGCCAGATCCAGCCTCTCACACCTGCCCTGCAATGTCATTCTAAAAATAAACAGTTACATCATTGAAATCTCAAAACTGTGAGATAATGCAAGATTAATTAAAAACAATGTGAATAAATAAGTTTTACATTTGAACGAGAAATCAGAATGCTAAAGGGATAAAAAAAAAAGATAAATTTGTTGAAGAATTTTATGATACAATAAAAAAAATAAAAATTTAGTTAAAAATAAACCAGAATCTAGGGTCAGTCAGTTTCTAATTGAGCCGTTCCTTTCTGAAGTGTGTGTCACAATTGAATCCAGTTCTTTGAAATGGTAAAAATGAAAGGAATCCATTCAAGTGCTTTTAACAATAGCTGTTTGTAAATGTTAAGTAGCACCTGTTGTTTTTGTTGTTTTAATCTCATCATGATAAGAGAAACTTGGAGAATCATTTGAATCATTTCAAATGAGATTAAATGTTTTGCACTTCACACATTCTCTATACATTATCAGGAAAAATACAGCAACTCAACACAATTAATCAATTGATTTTTACATGAATTTCATTTTAAAACTGTTTGATGCTTTGCAAAATTATGCAATTAACCAAATAAAAAACAATTATCTGGTATGCAATTAAGTAGAGTCAAATGATATATGTACGGAGACATAAGCTTTTAACGGTTCCAGCCAGTGGACTGTTAACCACACTGGTTAGGTTTCAGGACCTCTTCACCTGCTAGAAATGGCAGCCAAATCTCCCTTATCTCTCTCTCTCTCGCTCTGACATACACACACACACACACACACATATAAAAGTAAGATTGGTCATGATTGGAACGCTTTTGATCATTGGTTGTTCAACCTTGCCTAAAATAGAGGCAATGGTCAAAGCTAAATACTAATGACTGTGTGTGTGTGTGTAAGCGTTTGTATGTATGTAAGTGGTGGTTATTTGTTAATTAGAACAGGGGGCTCCAACCACCAGAAAAAGCTTGGTGACTTCTGACTTAGAGAACCACTACCATGGCATACACAGTATGGTCATCTGGGTATTTTAGTGTCCAGGCAGTTCCTGTGTACCTGCTATTGTTTGACCATAGGTCAGTTTCATCAAAGCAGACTTATGGTCAAACACATTCCATGTGTGACCAGAATACGAGGTGATTTGGCTGCTCTGCCTAGCAAGGCCAAGTGACCTTGTAAGGTACAAAAACCATAACTGCAGTCCAAGGCCCAGTGAATGAAATGGAGTTTAGG